>NW_027331969.1:290962-480962 GCF_048418815.1 Hemitrygon akajei
CAACTCACCCCAGTGGCTGCAAATTTGCCCCATCACCTGCCTGTCCTTCCTGACATCTTTACTGTTCACTATCTTAGATTTATTTCTGTTTTCCCCCTCCTCCACTCTATCATTCAGATTTACCATCCCCCTGCCAAATTAGTTTAAACCCTCCCTAACAGCTCTATTAAACATTCCCGCTGTGGTTCAGGTGTAACCCGTCCTTTTCGAACAGGTAATACTACCCCCTAAAGAGATCCCAATGATCAAAGAATCTGAAGCCCTGCCCCCTGCACCAGTCTCTCAGCCACGCATTCATTTGCCTGATCCTACTATTCTTGCCCTCGCTAGCACGTGGCACAGGTAGCAATCCTGAGATTACTACCCTGGAGGTCCTGCTTCTCAGCTTCATTCCTAACTCCCGGAAATCTCTCTTCAGGACCTTCTCCCTTTTCCTCTCTATGTCATTGGTACCAACATGTACCAAGACAGCTGGCTGCTCGCCCTCTCCCTTCAGAATATTCTGGACCCGATCCGAGACATCCCGTACCCTGGCACCTGGGAGGCAACACACCATGCGGGTATCTCTACCAGGCTCACAGAATATTCTGTCTGTTCCCCTGACTATGGAATCCCCTATGACTACCGCATTCCTCTTCCCCTCCTTCCCTCCTGCACAATAGCACCAGGCTCAGTGCCAGAGACGGTCACCGTGGCCGTCCCCTGTCAGGTCATCCCCCTCAACAGCACCCGAAACGATATACTTGTAGGCTGAGGGGGGCAGCCACAGGGGTGCTCTCCACTATCCGGGCATTTCCCTTCCTTCTCCTGACAGTCACCCAGTTTTCTGACCCCTGTAGCCTCGGGATGACTACCTCCCTGTAGCTCCTGTCTATCACCTCACCATTTTCTCTAATAAGCAGTAGGCCATCAAGCTGCAGCTCCAGATCCCTAACACGGTCTCCGAGGAGCTGCATCTCGGTTCACCTGGTGCAGATGTGTCTATCAGGGAGGCTGGAGGTCTCCCAGGATTCCCACATCTGACACCCTGAACAAAGCACTAACCCTGCAGACATGCTACCTAATTCTACAGGAATGAAACAAAGAAAGATAGGTCTACTCACCCACTTACTTCGCCAAACACACAAACTGTTTAAACCGTTAGCTAATGTGCCCTGCTGTTTCCCCGTCCGTCGGGCTGATTTGCCAAGGGGAGAAAAAGAGTCGGTGCCTCGCTCTCGCCTCTTCCCGTTACCGCCTAAGCCCGTTGAGCCAAAGCCCTACAATCTGCTGCCAATCCGCTGCCCGCTGTATAGGGTGGTCATCTTTTTAAACTCTCCGCGCTGTCCTGCGCAGTCTCGCCGTTCTTGTACACGAAGTTTTTTTTAAAAACTGCCTCCCTTCAGAATTTAGCTCCCACGCCGCCCTTCTTGTCCCAATCTAAAAAACACCTTCAGTCCTGTATTCATCAGCCAATTCCACACTGTCCACATGAAATTCAGCAAGGCCTTTGATGTCGATGATAGACCACACTTGGAGCATTGTCTGCATTTCCGGTTCCCGAATATGTGGAGGGTGTCATTACACTGGACAGGAGGCTTCAGGAGGATGTTACCAGGACTGTGGGCTTGGATTAAAAGCAGAGAGTGGATAAGCTTGGGCTATTCAGTTGTAGTGTAGGATGTTCAGGTATGACCCCGTATCGAGTAAATAATTCATAAGGAGCTTAAATAACGTTTCTTTTTGCAAGAAATGGGAGTATAGAACCAGAGGCCTCGGATTGAAAGTGAGACGGGAAATTTTTCTGAGTGGTCTATCGGGTAACATTCTCATAGAGAGGGAGGTTGGTAAATGGAATTTGCCCTCAGACGCTGTAGAAACAGGTAAAAATAAAATATTGTAAAATAAATTTGGGCAGGTACACAGATGGGAAATGGTTAGAGGGATGGGGGGGGGGGGCGAACACACACAAATGGTCCATGCTCAAGAAGACATCTTAGTATTGCAGATTGATGAAGTGGGCCGTGAGTTCAACATCCATCAAACCCTCCCAGATCATCCTCCTGAGGAATCTCACCCCGGAGTCTGTCTGTGAAGTGTTGATGTGACGTCACGTCAGAGGGCAGCTCAGTGCCACAGAACAGACAGACTGGGTAAGGACGGCAGATTTCAATCCTAAATGGGAATTTGTGCCTGTTTCTGTGGCCGTGTGTCACACGTGATTGAGTTGTTTAAATGAATAAATGACTGTCTCTGAAGAGATTGGTTTCCAGGTTACTGAGGGAAATAACAACGTACATTGCTGAGGCTCTGACTACAATCTGCCAATCCTTCCTGTGTATGTGTGTGAGGGAGATTTGCCAGGCCGGTTATGCTGTGTGTGCTTCTCCCGAGATGAAATCTTGACCCATGTCAATGCTTGTTGGTGTGTCCGAGCTTATTCTCACAATGCTTCAATGTAGTGGTCTGATAACCATAAGACATAGGAGCAGAATTAGGCCATTTGCCCATTGAGTCTGCTCCGCCATTCAATCATGGCTGATCCTTTTTTTCCCTCCTCAGCCCCACTCCCTGGCCTCCCCGTAACCTTTGATGCTGTTTCCAATCCAGAGTCTATCGAGCTCTGCCTTAAATACACCCAACAAGTTCCGCAATTTCACCAGCTGCTGGCACAAATTTCTCTGCATTTGTTTTAAATAGACGCCCCTCCATCTTGAGGGTGTGCCCTCTTGTGCAAAACTCCACCGCCATGGCAAACATCCTTTCCACATGTACTCTGTCTAGGACTTTCAACATTCGAAAGGTTTCAATGAGATCCCCCTTCATCTTTCTAAATTCCAGCGAGTACAGACACAGAGCTATCAAAAGTTCCTTGTATGATAACCCTTTCATTCCTGGAATCATCCTTATGAAATGAACCTTCTGCAATGCCAGCACATCTTTTCTTAGATGAGGAGCCCAGAACTGTTCACAATATTCAAGGTGAGGCTTCACCAGTGCCTTATAAAGCCTCAGCATCACATCCCTGCTCTTGGATTGAATGCTATCTAAACCCCTTGAATTGAATGCTAACGTTGGATTTGCCTTCCTCTCCACTGTGTTCTGCAGAATGACTGCTAAGTCCATTTTCAACTCAGCTTTTCGGGTTTTCTCCCCAATAGAAAAAAAATCTGCACATTATTTCGACGACCACAGTGCATGGCCGTGCATTTTCCAACTTTGTATATCACTTGCCACTTTCTTTCCAATTCTCCTCATCCAAGTACTCATGCAGCCCAACTGTTTCCTCAACACTACCAGCCCCTCCACCAATCTTTGTATCATCTGCAAACGTGGAAACAAAGCCATCTATTCTAGTACAAGAGGGTATGAATTCAGGATTGAAGGACGTCCTTTTAGAACTGGGATGTGGAGAAATTACTTTAATCAGTGTGTGGAAAATCTGTGGAATTTGTTGCCACAAATGGCTGTTAAGGCCAAGTCATATTTAAGGCAGAGATAGATAGGTTCTTGATTAGCCAGGGCATCAAAGGGTATAGGGTGAAAGCAGGGGAGTGGGGATGACCGGAAGAATTGGATCAGCCCATGACTGAATGGTGGAGCAGACTCGAAGGGCCGAATGACCTATTTCTGCTCCTATATCTTATGGTCTATTCCATCAGCTAGATCTTGATATACAGCATAAAATGATGGCGTCCTAACGCTGATCCCTGTGGAACACGAGTCACTGGCAGCCAACCAGAAAAGGATCCCTTGACTCTCATTTACTGTTTCAATATAATGTTTCAATTATATGTATACTGTTTCAATAGAACATTACTGTTTCCTACCAATCATCCATGGCCTCTTAACCTGGTTACCACCTTCATGTGTGGCACCTTGTCAAAGGCCTTCTGCCATTCCGAATATACAACATCCACTAAATCCCCTTGATCTATTCTGCTTGTAATCTCCTCAAAGAATCCCAACAGGTTTATCAGGCAGGATATTCCCTTAACGAATCCAAGCTGACTTGTCCTATCTTGTCCAGTGTCACAAAATATTGCATAGCCTCACACTTAACAATTGACTCCAATTTCTTCCCAACCACAGAGGTGAGGCAAACTGGTCAATAATTTCCTTTCTGCTGCCTTCCTCTTTACTTAAAGAGTTAAGTGACACTTGCCATTTTCCAGTCCTCTGGCACCATGCCAGGGTCCAGTGATTTTTGAAAGATCATTTGAAATGCCTCCACTAGGGTGCAGTTCATCTGGTCCGGGTGACTTATGTACCTTTAGGTCTTTCAGCTTTTTGAGCACCTTCTCCCTTGTAACAGTAACTGCACTCACTTCTCTTCCCTCACACTCTTCAACACCGGGCACAGTGCTAGTGTCTTCCATGGTGAAGACTGGTGCAAAATATTTGGTTTATCTGCCATCTCTTTATCCCGCGTTATTATATATCCAGCCTCATTTTTAAAAATCTCTGTTTTATTTGTTTACAATACTTGAAAAACAATTTGATATTGTTTGCTAACTTGTTTTACAAAGACAGGTGTGTAAAAAGGGCCCGAAGGATCATTGGAGACCAGAGTCACCCCAACCACAAACTGTACCAGTTGCTACCATCCGGGATACGGTACCGCAGCATAAAAGCCAGGAGCAACAGGCTCCGGGACAGGTTCTTCAACCAGGCCATCAGACTGATTAGTTCAAATCAATTTCTTGTCTATTTTTTCCCAACCAATCAACCTTTTAGTTCCTCTCTGTAGATATTTAAAAGCTTCCCAATCTTCTGTCTGTGTACTAATTTTTGTTTAGTTGTAAGTTTTCTCTTTTGTCTTTACAATAACTTGTCTTCCCTTGTCAGCCACGGTTTTACTATTTTGCCATTTGAGTATTTATTTATTTTTGGGATACATCTATCCTTCACCTCTCTCATTCTCCCAGAAACTGACACCATTTCTGCTCTTCCCTATCCTTGCCAGCATCTCTTTCCAATTTGCTTTGGCCAACTTCTTTCTCGGACCACTGTAATTTCTTTTACTTCTCTGAGATACTACAATGTCAGACTTTACTTTCTCCTTATCAGATTTCAAGTTGAACTCAGTCATGTTGTGAGCACTGCTTCCTAAGGTTTCTTTTAACTATTCACCTCTGGTTCAATACATAACACCCAATCCAGTAGAGCTGTTCCCCGAGTAGGCTCAACGACAAACTGCTCTAGAAAGCCATCACATTGCATTCAACAAACTCACTCTCTTGAGATCCTTTACCAACCTGATTTTCCCAATTGACCTGCATGTTGAAATCTCCCACGATTATCATAACATTGTCCTTTTCATCAGCCTTTTCTATTTCCAGTTGTAATCAGTGGGCCTCAACCCACTGACTGTTGGGAGGCCTGTATATGACTAGTCTCAGTGTCATTTTTACTTTTGCAGTTCCTTACCTCAACCCACAAGGATTCAACATCTTCCAATCCTATGTCACATCTTGCTGCTGATTTAACAGCAGAGCCACACCACCCCATCAGCCTTCCTTCCTTCCTCCGATACATTGTGTAACCTTGAACATTCAGATCCCAACTACAACCATCCTTCAGCCACAATTCCGTGATGGCCACAACATCATACCTGACAATCGGTAATAGTGCAACAAGATCATCCACCTTATTTCTCATACTCCATGCATTGAGATATAACACTTTGTGTACTGTATCTGCTACCCTTTTTAATTCTGCATCTCTAATGCACTGATACTCACCCTGCTGGCTGCAATTTTGTCCTCGCATCTGTCCGCCCTATCTGACAGTCTGACTGCACGCTATCCTTGCATTTTACAATCAGTCTATCCCTTCACTCCAGTTCCCGAGCACCCCCACCACCAAATTAGTTCAGACCCTCCCCAACAGCTCTATCAAACCTCTCTGTGAGAATATTGTTCTCGCTCGGGTCGAGGTGCGACCCATCCCTTTTGAGCAGGGCATTCCTCCACCAGAACAGATCCCAATGATCCACGAACCTGAATCCCTGTTCCCAGCACCATCTTCTCAGCCATGTTTATCTGTCAAATTATCCTGATTCTACCCTCACCAGCACGTGGCACAGGCAGCAATCCAGAAATTACAACCCTGGGGGTTCTGCTTCTGAACTTCCTACCAAGCTCTCCAAATTCTATTTCCAGGACCTCTTTGCTTTTACTTCCAATGTCATTGTCACAAATTTACCAAGATATCTGGCTCTTTTCCCTCCCTCTCTAAAATGCTGCGGACACGATTCGAGGCATCCCTGACCCTGGCACCCAAGAGGCAACAAACCATTCGGGTGTCCCGTTCACATCAATAGATTCTCCTGTCTGTTCCCCTGATGATTCAGTCCCAGATCACGACAACTCCCCTCTTCTGCCTCTAACAACAGTGAGAGATGCTGATCCGGAAGGGGGAAGACATGTGTCAGTCACAGTCTGCACTCACAGGGCACATGAAGGACTTGTGTATTTTCCTGACAATCCCCGTCACCACACTGATACCCGCTTTTATTCCCTACAATATCATCAAGTCAGTATTAAATTCCCAGTTTCTCTGGTAGATCCAAACTCATGTCCTGGTGTGTTAGTGCAGTGTGCCTGGGATCAGGACAGGGTGGTTCATCTGCCAGTCCCGTGTATTGGTTGTATTGTGACCCTGTGCTGGTGTGTTCAGGGGTCTGACATCTCCAGCTAACCATGTGACAGTGATGCCTCCCAGTCGGTGGGGTTGATGTGGAATAAACTTCAGTTCCCCTTCAGCCCAGTTTTACAGACAATCTTTGCCTCAAATTGGAACTAAAATGAGCTTCATAAACAAGGAGAAATGAATCTTTATGAGTTTTACCTCGATTAATAGAATCAAGTGTTTCTCTCAGCACTGTTTTCAACAAATAGACGTGATCGAATTTTTCAACCGGTAGGGTCTCATCTGTCACTGCCAATTCCAGGACATCGTCATTAATCCTGTAAATATTAAACTGCTGGTTATAAATTGCTATTCTGAACTATTTTATAAATCCATACAGGGTTTCAGTAACGAGCCTGTCCTACCTTCTGTTCCGACGAGCTTCCTCCTGAAATAAATAAAACACAAATCCGATTAGACTTGGACTTACTGTCCATATCCTGAATTTCATCAGAATCGTTACAAGGTGTTGAAAATTCCCACTCCCACAATCACTCAGACACACGGACAATACAGAACCACGGGGTAACTTACAGGGAAAGTTTCTGAATGTCAGACCATTACTGAGAGGATGAAACTTACAGGGAAGACAGAACAGGCTGTGCATTATCATCTGGATATGACGGCAAGGTGATAGGATGGAGGAATTTAAGATCAGTGATGTATGTGATTGTGTGCGGGTGGAGGAAGTACCTCTATTTATGGGGAGACTTGTGGGGAGATGTAATTCCAGATGGATTTTAACAAATTCAACAAGAAATTTAGTGAGGAGGATGTGGAACTCCGTGCCACAGGAGTGGATGAAATGGAACAGCAGAGACTGACTGTAATGGGGAGGCTGGGTAAACACGTGAGGGACCAGGGATTTCGGGGCACTGTTGCTGGTTGTGGTGAGTAGGTGGCAGGAGGATTGTGAAGCAGGGAAACTGATAGAAGATGGACCTAATGGCCTGCTTATGATAGAGAATGGGATATAATCCCATGCGAAATATATCCAAAAATTAAAGAGACAGTGAAAGTTTCCGTAATCTGATGGAAACCGGATATGGAGGATAAGTCTAATGTGTGGGTCACATTCTTTGTTCTCACTGATTGACAGAGAGACCCTCACACCCACTGCACCAGACACACTCACAGCCTGTGACTGGAACTGGGTGTTAATAGGAGTTTTACAGGATATTTAATGCGGTAATTAAGGAACCAGTCAGCAGCTCTGTGTTATGATCGGAGTAAATAATCTCAGAGAGATTTGCATTCTGTCCTGGGATGTACAGAAGTTGTGGAAGCCCAGTTTTGGGACAATAGACAATAGGTGCAGGAGTAGGCCATTCGGCCCTTCTAGCTAGCCCTGCCATTCACCGTGATCATGGCTGATCATACACAATCGGTACCCCGTACCTGCCCTCTCCCCATATCCTTTGACCCCGCTATCTATAAGAGCGCTATATAACTCTCTCTTGACAGCATCCAGAGACTTGGCCTCCACTGCCTTCTGGGGCAGAGCATTCCACATATCCACCACTCTCTGGGTGAAAAGGTTTTTCCGCATCACTGTTCTAAATGGCCCCTACCCCTTATTCTTAAACTGTGGCCTCTAGTTCTGGACTCACCCATCAGTGGGAACATGCTTCCAGCCTCCAGCGTGACCAATCCCTTAATAATCTTATTATTATGGGACAACAACAACCCTGAATAGATGCATCAATTGTCTGGTGAGAAACAGTTTACTGCCATTTGTAAATGTTGTGTGTAGGAGCAATGCATCTGTTTTCTGTCTACATTGTATTCTGTGTTACGTGTTTATTATGGTAACTCATCACGTGAGTGCAGGCATGGTAAAAGCGAAGGGAAAAAGTTACGTATCTGTACTTTGTTCTGGGCAGTTTTGAGCTGGGGACGGGCGGATGTCATTCTGTTCTTGACCGCTGTGTTGCAGCTTACTTTACAATGAATTACCCTGAAGTTTCATCGCTCCAAGATTGTATTTTGCTAATGAAGGACTGAAAGCGTATCTTGGACATTTTGAAATGTCATTATTGGAGTGATGGGAGGGCGCATCATGCAAGTATAACAGCTTGTGTGAGGTCACCAGCAGCGACAATTGATTTGTTAGAATTGGCCGCTGTGCTGTGTTTATTACAAATATACCACTGTTCATTTAGTGCCCTTTGACAGAAACAAATTGAAATATAATCCCTCACCTTGAGAAACATCACACTGTCTTTCTGATCCATCTGTTCATTTAACTTTGTGATTTCCTCCTGAATAATCCTTAAATTCTCTTGAAAAGCTAGAAGATTTTTCTCCAGTGGGTTGAGAATCCTCTTCTCTTCTTCCCTGAGATCCCGGAGTAAGCTTTTCTCTTTCTCAGTGATAATCTGGCGCAGTTCAGCAAACTGGGATGTGATGTGGGACTGAAGGCTGTGTGACTGTTCCTGTCGAAGGAATGGTGAAGATTAATATACTGAATTGCTGTGCTCTGTTTCCCTTTGTCGCTCAGTTCGGTCTATTGGAGTCCATGCTACTTCTGAGAGCATTCCTGTCAACACCATTCCCTCACGTTTTCCTGAAACCTATACTCACTTATTAACCCATAAACTCCCATCTGATTCACGCACATCCTCCCCACCTTTACAGTGTTAACGGTAATTAGCCACTCATCCGGCATGTCCTTGAGATGTGTCGGAATTTCTCGTGGTCACAGGGAGAGCATGCAAACTCCACACAGACAGCAGCAGAGGTCAGGATCGAACCCAGGTCACTGGAGCTGCGATACTCGACTATCCTGCATTAAAGGGAGCAAAACTCGACAGTAATATCAGAAATTCCGCTCAGGAAGCCTCACCTGAACTCCGGAAATCTTCTCTTTCAGTTGTTGCTCCTTTTCCTGGAAGTCTGATTTCTTTTTTGTGAGAGAGTCTAAGGAAGATTTTAGCTGATCCTGGAAGTCAGAGAGTGAAGGAAATAGAAACAAAGATGCATCAAAAGAAACAGGTGATCAAACCCGATTATCACACAAAATGCCGGAGGAACTCAGTGAGTCAGGCAGCATCTATTCAGGGGAAATAAACAGTCTGTGTTTCGGGGTGAGACCCTTCATTAGGACTGGGAAGGAATGGGGCAGAAGCCAGAATAAAAAGGTCGGGGTTGAGAACCAGCTGACAGGTGACGGGTGAGACAACGTGAGGGGGAACGTGGGGGAGGGTGATGAAGTGAGAAGCTGAGAGGGGACAGGTGGAACAGGTAAAGAGCTGGAGAAGAAGGAATCTAATACTAGAGGACAATCGACCATGGAAGAAACGGAAGGAACTGGGCTGTTTGCAGCCCTGAATGGTGAGGAGGGAGGAGGTTAGGGGTCAGGTGTAGCACTTGTCCCGCTTGCAGGTGTCGGTGCCCGGAGGGAGATCAGTGGGGAGGAGCGAGTGGATCAGGGCGATACAGGACGTGGACCACGATCCGAATAGAGAGCGGAGAGTTGCGGGGTGCGGAGGTGGGCTGTGGGACGGAGAGATGCTAGAATCCCGTTGGAGAAGGCGGAAGTTGCAGAGAATCATGTGTTAGTTATAAAGGCTCGTGTGATGATATGTAGGACAAAGGAAATGTTTTAAGTATTGAACTAACGTTAGTTTTTACCATATAGTTTTTAACAGCTTCTTTAATCGGCCTGAAGCGGTGCTCTCTGTGTTCCTCCGCTACTGCACAGATCACACAGATCAGTGTCTTGTCCGTTTCACAAAACAGCTTCAGTTCTTCCTCATGCTCCTCGCAGTGACGTTTACTTTCCTTCCCTTTCGGATTCAGGTTTAGATTTCGAACTTTTTGTGTCAGATTTGCTAAGGCCCGATTCACCCTGAGGGTGCGGTCAGCAAACTCCTCTCTACATTCCGGGCAGGAGTTTCTCTCCTCCCTTTCCCAACACCGTGTGATACAAGAGCGACAGAAGTTGTGTCCGCACTCCAGTATAACCGGATCGGTGAAGAAATCCAAGCA
Organism: Hemitrygon akajei; assembly: GCF_048418815.1. Lineage (NCBI taxonomy): Eukaryota > Metazoa > Chordata > Chondrichthyes > Myliobatiformes > Dasyatidae > Hemitrygon > Hemitrygon akajei. The sequence continues at coordinate 301,625 of NW_027331969.1, forward strand.
GACGGGACAAATTACCTCCTCGCTCAAACACTCGGTCTCTCCTTTCGAAGCCATGTTAACTCCCAGCACTTCCTGATTCAGAATGCTTTCGCGTTCCGGGAGCTGCTGATCCCCTGCAGTACCGCGATTGTCCACTACGCGCGCTGCAGACTCGGGGAATCAAACAACACCCACACAATGCTGGTGGAACACAGCAGGCCAGGCAGCATCTGTAGGGAGAAGCACTGTCGACGGATCGGGCCGAGACCCTTCATCAGGACAGCTGGCGTGGTATACTGTGTCCGGTCCTCCCGGTATGACCTTTTATATATTGGTGAGACCCGACGCAGACTGGGAGACCGTTTCGCTGAACACCCACGCTCTGTCCGCCAGAGAAAGCAGGATCTTCCAGTGGCCACACATTTTAATTCCACGTCCCATTCCCATTCTGATATGTCTATACATGGACTCCTCTACTGTCAAGATGAAGCCACATTCAGGTTGGAGGAACAACACCTGGGTAGCCTCGAACCTGATGGCATGAACATTGATTTCTCTCACTTCTGTTAATGCCCCTCCTCCCTTTCTTACCCCATCCGTGACATATTTAGTTGTTTGCTTTTTTCTCTCTCTCTGACCATCACTCTGCCTGTTCTCCATCTGCCTCTGATGATCCCCTCCCCCTTTTTTTCTCCCTGTGCCTCCCGTCCCATGATCCTTTCCCTTCTCCAGCTCTGTATCCCTTTTGCCAATCACCTTTCCAGCTCTTAGCTTCATCCCACCCCCTCCGGTCTTCTCCTATCATTTCGCATTTTCCCCTCCCCCCACTACTTTCAAATCTCTTACTATCTCTCCCTTCAGTTAGTCCTGATGAAGGGGCTCGGCCCGAAACATCAACAGTGCTTCTCCCTACAGATGCTGTCTGGCCTGCTGTGTTCCACCAGCATTTTGTGTGTGTTGTTTGAATTTCCAGCATCAGCAGATTTCCTCGTGTTTGCTCAGGGAATCAACATGGTTTTGCTGGATGTGTTCAGTGGAAATTCTGGCCCTTTCAATGTTTAGTGTGGGATCAACAACACATTAAACAGGCAACAGATAAGAAAACGCGGCCATGGACTGTCTAAGCCCGGCTACGAGCGGAGGAGGGTTGGCCGTATGGTTAGCAACCCCATCTCTTAAAAACCTAGAGCGACAAAAACGTCAGCTGAATCTCCAAAGGCCTCATCCCTGCGGTCGGAAGGACCTTCCCCTGGAAGACGATTGAAGTCCTGCGCTGAAAGGAGAAGCCATGTGTCCCCCTGGGGTGGTTCACTACTACAATAACTGTGAGGCTTCCTCAGCCAACCCGGCCACTCCCTGTCCAGTGTAGAGGATCCCTGTAGTTCCAATGGTGTCCCTGTAGTCTGGAATGTGTCAGTCGGCAGTATTCCTGTACTACTGGGCTTCGTAAACTTTTTTTTAATGCCATCGACCAATACCAGTAACCGTGGACCCCAGGTTGGGAACCCCTGCTCTCCGGACATCTCGATTTGATGGCAGGCCAACAAGTTTCGAGCGTCTGGTTCCCCGAGTTGATGATCTTCCAGCAGCACTCGCTGTCGGTTTTTCTGCGCGTCCTGGGAACAGCCCGAGGATCAGTGAGCCTTCTGTCACGCAGCTGCTGTGGCACAGGCCCTTGCATGTTTCTCCAGAGATCATCGCCAGTCCACAGTCCGCAAAGAGGTGAGTGACCGTCTCGTCTCCACTGCAGTAATCTCGGGGCAGCGCGCTGTGGGAGTGATCTCCGGGCATGCAGCAAGGATCAGACTGGGAGGTCCCTCTCGTCTCCACTGCAGTAATCTCGGGGCAGCGCGCTGTGGGAGTGATCTCCGGGCATGCAGCAAGGATCAGACTGGGAGGTCCCTCTCGTCTCCACTGCAGTAATCTCGGGGCAGCGCGCTGTGGGAGTGATCTCCGGGCATGCAGCAAGGATCAGACTGGGAGGTCCCTCTCGTCTCCACTGCAGTAATCTCGGGGCAGCGCGCTGTGGGAGTGATCTCCGGGCATGCAGCAAGGATCAGACTGGGAGGGGCCCTCTCGCTGCCAGACAGGTGAGGTCTCGCTGCCAGTTGGTGAGATCTGGTGATGAGGCATTCTGCCAGATGGTCTGGACTGTCTGCTCAGGGAACCACTCCACTGTGTCCATCCAGTCCTTCTCCTGCAGTCACTGAAGGACATTCCGTGCTGACCACTGTCTGGTGTTCTTGTGGTCAAAGCTGCTGGTCTGAAAGAACTGTCACCAATTTCATTAACAGAAGGTTCACATGGAGAAGCTTCCTGACTGAGACAGACACAGTCTCACAGGGTATTTACAGGGTAGGGGCAGGAATGATGTTTCTCCTGGCTGGGCAGTGGAACCGGGGATCACAGACTCAAAATCCGAGGTCACCTCAGCAGGACTGAGATGAGGAGAAATTTCCCCACCCACAGTGCAGTGAATATTTGGAGTTTTCTCCACAGGTTTTCTAAATTAAACGGACATATTTAGGGGCTCGGCGATGTTGGGAACGTTGCAGGAAAGTGGTGCTGAGGGCAAAGATCAGCCATGTTCTGAGTGAGGGACAGAACAGCGCAACGGGCCGAATGGCAACGTCTGTTCCTGTTTCTTGTTTTCTAAATCACGAGGTTACCTTTGCGCCTTGTTCTCCCTTGGCCTTCAGCCGTTCGGATTGCACAGGGGAGCGGTGAGAGCTCCGGAGATCCATCGGCAGCCGCTGCGATTATTTCATGTTCCTGTTATTTATCCTGTTTCTCCATATTTGCATTTACACAGTTTGTTACCTTCAGCACTCTGGCTGATCTTTCACTGCCTGCTTCTGTTGTGGTTACTATTCTATACTTTTTCTAAGTATGTCCGCAGGAAAATGCTTCTCGGGGTTGTATGTGGTGACTTATCTGGACTCTGAAAATAAAATTTATTTTGAAATTTGAGTTTCGGGAAACTTGCTTTAATTCTGGGAACAAACTGTGATTGACATCTGCAGTTCCCAGCAGCAGCCCGTCCTCAGACACACTCACAGCCAATCAGCGACCGGTGCTGGGAGACGGATGCTCCCATTGGTTGAGGGGTGTCAGTGGGCGGGACGCTGAGCGCCCGACCGGGCCTGTGTTTGGAACCGGGACCGAGTGAGGCCGGAGACCGGGAGCTGCGCCTCGGGTTTCGGCTGCACCACCGGCGGGTCGTGAATCCTTTCGAAGGCAGAGCTGAAGAGACCGGCGGAGATTCCGTGAGATGTTTCAGCTACACGGAGGGCGCCCGGACTTTCCCCGCCGAGGATCGGGGCCTGTTGTCTGGAATTGTCTCCCAGACCCGTCCCTTCCTGCTGGGAGACGGGAGCTGGCCCGCAGCGGCTGCCGGTGGATCTCCGGAGCTCTCACCGCTCCCCTGTGCAATCCGAACGGCTGAAAACCAAGGGAGAACAAGGCGCAAAGGTAAACTCGTGCTTTAGAAAATAAGTAACATGAGCATGCCTGGCCACTCGGCCCGTTGCGCCTATTCCACCCTTTCCTCAGAATAGTCCTTTTTAAATCTTTTTATTGATTTTAAACAAACACAAAAATGAAACATGAATACAAAGAGCTTGAGAGTACGTAATTAATAGGTGAAGGTATAAATACAAATAGATGATAATAACCTCCGAAACTCATAGTGGTTACAAAAAATGGAGAAAATAAGAAACCCTGCCCCCCAAAAAAAATGAAAAAATCCTAACCAACATGGGCCTTTGCATTATGTCAATTATACACAGTAGCGTCAATAACTCCGCACCTCCATCCAAATAATTAAGGACAATAAAAGTAAGGTTTAGGAAAAGTCAGTTTAGCTTATATGCAAATGTTGAATAAATGGTCTCCAAGTTTCTTCATATTTAACTGAAGGGTTAAAGACAACACTTGTAATTTTTTCTAAACTCGAACAAGAAATAGTTTGAGAAAACCACTGAAATATAGTTGGAGGATTAATTTATTTCCAGTTCAATAGGATAGATCTTCTAGCCATTAATGTAACAAATGCAATCATCCGCCGGGCTGAGGGGGGATAAACGACTATTATCCACCATTGGTAAACCGAAAATTGCAGTAATAGGATGTGGTTGCAATTTGATATTCAGAACTGTTGAAATAATACCAAAAATATCTTTCCAATAATTTTGCAAACAGGGGCAAGTCCAGAACATGTGGGTCAATGAAGCGACTTCAGAATGACATCTGTCACTGGTTGGATAAACATAACAATAAAATCGAGCGAGTTTATCCTTGGACATGTGAGCCCTATGTACAACCTTAAATTGTATTAGGCATGTTTAGCATAAATAGAAGAAGAATTGACTAATTGTAAAATTTTCTCCCACTGCTCTGTGGGTATAAGATAGTGAAGTTCTTTTTCCCATTCCTTCTTTATTATTTCTGATATTCCTGGCTGTATTTTCATGATCATATGATAAATGATGGCTACTTAACCCTTCTGGCAAGGATTCAGAGCTAGAATTTTTTCTGTAATGTCCATTGGACATAATTTCAGAAAATACTAACATTCAAGAAATTTCTAACTTGCAAGTATCTAAAAAAATGAGTTTTAGGTTGGATAGCTGTTCAAAGGACATAAAACTATTATCTAAAAATAGATCACGAAAACATGTTATACCTTTTGTTTTCCATAACACAAAGGCTTGGTCCATAAAAGAGGGCTGGAAAAAGAAGTTAGATATAATAGGGCTTGATTATTCAAGCCAAAGAATTTACGAAATTGAAACCATATTCTTAATGTATGTTTAACTATTGGATTAGTTATTTGTTTATTCGGTTTAGAGAAAGCAAAAGGAACGAAGATCCTAAAATAGAAAACAATGAGAAGTCTTGTACAGATTTACACTCCAAATTTACCCATTGTGGGCAAGGTACTATGACCAATTCTTGTGTACAAAATATTAAATATTGAATATTAACTGCACAATAGTAAAATCTCAGGTTTGGCAAAGCAAAACCACCTTCCTTCTTTGGCTTCTGTAAATATTTTTTACTTAATCTACGATTTTTATTCTGCCACACATACAAGGATATTTTGGAGTCAATAATATCAAAAAAAGATTTAGGAATACAAATTGGTAATGCTTGGAATAAATATAAAAATTTGGGTAATACTATAATCTTGATACTATTAATTCGACCAACCAATAACAGAGATAATGGGGACCACCTGTTAACAAGTTGCTTGATTTGTTCAATTAAAGGTAAAAAATTAACTTTAAATAAACACTGATGTTTCTTGGTAATTTTAATACCCAAATAAGTAAAATGATCTGTGACAACTTTAAATGGTAAGTGTTTATAAATTGGAACTTGCATATTTAATGGACATAATTCACTCTTATTAAAATTCAGTTTGTAGCCAGAAAAGCTACTAAACTGAGCAAGCAAGGATGAAATAGCAGGAATAGATCTCTCAGGGTCAGATATGTATAGTAACAAATCATCAGCATATAATGATAACTTATGTCCCTTACCCACGGGTAATACCAAAAATATGAGGTGATTCACGAATGGCAACGGCTAAAGATTCCAAAGCAATGTCAAATAATAGAGGACTTAAAGGGCATCCTTGCCTCGTACCACGGGACAACTGAAAAAAAGGAGATCTTTGATTATTCGTATGAACCGAAGCCAAAGGTTTATAATACATTAATTTAACCATGATATAAATTTTAAGCTAAAATTAAAATTCTGCAACGTATTAAATAAATATAGTCATTCAAATCTATTGAACGCTTCTTCAGCATCTAAGGAAATGACATTCTGGTATTTTAGATGAAGAATTATAAATTATATTAATTAATTTTCTAATGTTAAAAGATGAATAACAGGTTTTAATAAATCCAGTCTGATCTTCAGAGATAATTTGAGGTAATACATTTTCTAATGTAGTGGCCAAAATTTTGGTAAAAATCTTAGAATCCACATTCAGCAAGGATATTGGCCGATAGGATGCACATTCAGTGGGGTCTTTATCTTTTTTAAGAATTGGAGAAATGGAGGCATCATAAAAAGATTGTGGTTATTTACCTACAGTTACCGCATCTTTAAAAATTTTACAAAGCCAAGGAGCGAGTATAAAAGAATAGGATTTAAAATTCAGCAGTATAACCGTCCGGACCAGGGGCTTTACCTGAATTCATTGAAAAAGGGAGTGGGTTCCCCTTTCCAGACCCTGCCTGGGGACGTGCCACTCCTCAGGGTTATATATGGAACCTCTCGGGCAGGGACAGGTAGTGGGTTCCCCTTTCCAGACCCTGCCCGGGGACGTGTGCCACTCCTCAGGGTTATATATGGAACCTCTCGGACAGGGACAGGGAGTGGGTTCCTCTTTCCAGACCCTGACCGGGGACTTGTGCCACTCCTCAGGGTTATATATGGAACCTCTTGGGCAGCGACTGGGAGTGGGTTCCCCTTTCCAGACCCTGTCCGGGGACGTGCCACTCCTCAGGGTTATATATGGAACCTCTCGGGCAGGGACAGGTAGTGGGTTCCCCTTTCCAGACCCTGCCCGGGGACTTGTGCCACTCCTCGGGGTTATATATGGAACCTCTCGGGCAGGGACAGGTAGTGGGTTCCCCTTTCCAGACCCTGCCCGGGAACTTGTGCCACTCCTCGGGGTTATATATGGAACATCTCGGACAGGGACAGGGGGTGGGTTCCCCTTTCCAGACCCCACCCGGAGACTTGGGCCACTCCTCAGGGTTATATATGGAACCTCTCGGACAGGGACAGGGAGTGGGTTCCCCTTTCCAGACCCTGCCCGGGGACTTGTGCCACTCCTCAGGGTTATATATGGAACCTGTCGGACAGGGACAGGGAGTGGGTTCCCCTTTCCAGACCCTGCTCGGGGACTTGTACCACTCCTCAGGGTTATATATGGAACCTGTCGGACAGGGACAGGGAGTGGGTTCCCCTTTCCAGACCCTGCCCGGGGACTTGTGCCACTCCTCAGGGTTATATATGGAACCTCTCGGACAGGGACAGGGAGTGGGTTCCCCTTTCCAGACCCTGCCTGGGGACTTGTGCCACTCCTCAGGGTTATATATGGAACCTCTCGGACAGGGACAGGGAGTGAGTTCCCCTTTCCCAGGTAGACGCCCGAAGGTGACCGGGAACCACCAGAAGGGCTGATGTAATACAAGCCATGGCATGGTGGGTCGCTGAGGTAAGGGAACCCATTTGAATGACAGCCCGACTGCATGCGGATTTTGGTGAATTTACCCGATAACTACAGAAAAAAGGAGAATCCCTTGCGTACTTTATAGCTCGTTTTAAGGATACGTGAGAGTCCAATGCCGGCAACCCCCTGGACAGATCAGTATGTCCAGCTGGCAGTGCGGACTTTTCCAAACTGTCTCAGACCCAAGCCTGCCCACCCCTTTAAGTTAACTAATCTCAATTCACTGTGTCAGACCTGGCCCCGGGTGACATAAATTCTGATGAATAGGGAGTGCAATTGACTCTTTAAATGGACTGGGGAAAAGCGAGAGTGTGCACAGAGAACCGGTAGTGAGGAGATGGAGTTCGGGTCCTGACGAAGAACCCAGAATGGGTGGCAGGATCGTGCGGACAGTGCAGATGAAGAGGACACTTGGCTAAGGACAGAAACGGGGTTTGTAGAAAGAGGGGACATTGGGCAGAGATTGTCGCACTGCAATCACAGACAAGAATATTAAGAGGCAGGCCAGAGGGGACGGACCACAGTAATACTCGACAGAGTACCACATTTACTCTCCACAATCCCTTTGGTCCCGGATAGGGCAGGCCAGAGGGGACGGATCACAGTGATACTCGACAGAGAACCACATTTACTCTCCACAGTCCCTTTGGTCCTGTGTGCGGCAGGCCAGAGGGGACGGATGAGAGTGATACTCAAAAGAGTACCACATTTACTCTCCACAATCCATTTGGTCCCGGATAGGGCAGGCCAGAGGGGACGGATCACTGCGATACTCGACAGAGTACCACATTTACTCTGCACAATCCCTTTGGTCACAGATAGGGCAGGCCAGAGGGGACGGATCACAGTGATACTCGACAGAGTACCACATTTACTCTCCACAATCCCTTTGGTCCCGGATAGGGCAGGCCAGAGGGGACGGATCACAGTGATACTCGACAGAGAACCACATTTACTCTCCACAGTCCCTTTGGTCCTGTGTGCGGCAGGCCAGAGGGGACGGATGAGAGTGATACTCGAAAGAGTACCACATTTACTCTCCACAATCCCTTTGGTCCCGGATAGGGCAGGCCAGAGGGGACGGATCACAGTAATACTCGACAGAGTACCTCATTTACTCTCCACAATCCCTTTGGTCCCGGATAGTGTAGGCCAGAGGGGACGGATCACAGTGATACTCGACAGAGTACCACATTTACTCTCCACGATCCCTTTGCTCCCGGATAGGGTAGGCCAGAGGGGACGGTGATACAGGCGGCTGTGATCAGGCTCACCACACAGGCAGGCTCTTCTCTCACTGCTGTAATCTGGTTGAAGGTACAAGAACCTCAGGACTCACCCCACCAGGGTCAGGAACAGTTACTACCCCTCAGTCATCAGGCTGTGGAACAATACAGGATAACTGCCCTCACTTGTCCATAGACATGCTCCCACAACAAATCATCGTACTGGGACTGTCTCCAAATGAGTGAAATAAGAGGTGGTTTGACTGAGACAGATCACATTCCTGTCTCAGAATTAGAGAAATACAATCTCACAGGATATTTACAGCGGAAGGGCTGGAATGATGTTTCCCATAAGGTGCGGAACCAGCGGTCACAGACTCAAAATCGGAGGACAACTCAGCAGGACTGAGATGAGGAGAAATTTCCTCACCCAGAGTGCAGTGAATCATTGCAATTATCTCCACAAGGTTTCTAAATTTAATAGACATATCCTGGGGCTCAGCAGTGATGGAAAGTTGCAGGAAAGTGGTGCTGACGTCAAAAGTCAAGCATGTTCTGAGTGAAGGGCAGAAGAGGCGCAAGGGGCCGAATGGCCACACCTTCTCTATTTCTGATTTTCTGAAACACGAGTTTACCTTTGTGCCTCACTGTTTCTTGTCCTGTCAGATTGAACAGGGAGCGCTGAGAGCACCGGACATCTATTGGCAGCCGCTGCTGTTATTTCATGTTCTCGTTGTTTATTTGCATTGGCGAAGTTTGTTGTCTTCTGCATTCTGGTTGATCTTTCAGTGATCCAGGTGTAGTTACCATTCTGTAGCTTTGCTCTGTATAACCATATAACCATATAACAATCACTGCACAGAAACAGGCCATTCCGGCCCTCCTAGTCCGTGCCGAACTCTTAATCTCACCTAGTCCCACCTACCCGCACTCAGCCCATAACCCTCCACTCCTTTCCTGTCCATATACCTATCCAATTTTACCTTAAATGACACAACTGAACTGGCCTTTACTACTTCTACAGGAAGTAGTTTGTAGGAGTTGTACGTGGCGACTTATATGTACTCTGTTAGTTTTTGGAATAGTCGCTTGGGGAATCTGAGGTGGAGCAGTATTTGGGGCTTATTTAAAATTAGACATAGATATTATCCAACCAATGTTTATTTGACAAGGGTTAATTCTGATATTGAAACTAACTGTTCTTTTTGCAGTTTATATCCAGAGGATTTATTTCATCTGTTTTGGGATTGTGAATATGTTAAAACATTTTAGTTTGATGTTGGTCAATTTATAGATCAATATATTAATGTGGATTTTACTTTTTGTTTTCAAAATATCTTATTTGGGTTTACGAATAACACCAAATCTCATAGGGATCATTTCTTTATCATAAATCTTTTGTTAATTTACAGCAAATTTTATATCCATAAATGCAATCACAGCAATAAGAAACCTTCATTTATATTTTGATGTCAGACTTCAAACTATACGTTTATACTCTGAAAACTTCTCATAGCCAGAAGGCTGTAAAGACTGAACAGATTTGTCAACGTTCTGGGTTATCTCTGTAAATGTTCCTGTTTTGTGACTCCTCTTAGAATTAGACTCCTTCTGTCCAACAATATTTTGAGCGGATTTCCTTGTTTATTTGTATATTTAAAGTTAATAGTTATATATTTGTTGCTACTTTTGTGTGACTCCCTGGCTTTGTTAGCATATGTTTAGTGTTGCTGTTTTTGATTGTGTTTAATAAAAATTTTAAAAAATTAAAAATAATAATAAAATTTACTTTGAACTTTGAGCCTCGGGGAACTTGCTTTGATTCTGAGAACAAACAGTGACTGACATCTCCATCTTCCGGTAGCAGCCCTCCCTCGGACACACTCACAGCCAATCGGAGAACACCACTGGGAGACTCTTGCCTCCATAGGCTGAGGAGTGTTAGTGGGCGGGACTGTGGGCGGACCGAAGTTTGGAACCGGGAACGAGTGGACCCGGTGAGAGACCCGAGATTGGGAGCAGCTCCCCGGGTAAAGGCTGCAACAGCGGCCGGAGTTTTGAATCCTTCCGATGGCGGAGGTGAAGATTCGGGCGGAGATTCCGTCAGATGTTTCAGCCACACAGAGGGAGCCCGGTCTTTCCCCGCCGTGGATCGGGGCCTATTGTCCGGAGTTTCCTCCCAGTCCTGTCTCCTGCTGCTGGGATACGGGAGCTGCCCCGCAGCGGCTGCCGATGGATCTCCGGAGCTCTCACCGCTCCCCTGTGCAATCCGAACGGCTGAAAACCAAGGGAGAACAAGGCGCAAAGGTAAACTCGTGCTTTAGAAAATAAGTAACAGGAGCATGCCTGGCCACTCGGCCCGTTGCGCCTATTCCACCCTTTCCTCAGAATAGTCCTTTTTAAATCTTTTTATTGATTTTAAACAAACACAAAAATGAAACATGAATACAAAGAGCTTGAGAGTACGTAATTAATAGGTTAAGGTATAAATACAAATAGATGATAATAACCTCCCAAACTCATAGTGGTTACAAAAAATGGAGAAAATAAGAAACCCTGCCCCCCCAAAAAATGAAAAAAATCCTAACCGACATGGGCCATTGCATTATATCAATTATACACAGTAGCGTCAATAACTCCGCACCTCCATCCAAATAATTAAGGACAATAAAAGTAAGGTTTAGGAAAAGTCAGTTTAGCTCATATGAAAATGTTGAATAAAAGGTCTCCAAGTTTCTTCAAATTTAACTGAAGGGTCAAAGACAACACTTGTAATTTTTTCTAAACTCGAGAAAACCACTGAAATATAGTTGGAGGATTAATTTCTTTCCAGTTCAATAGGATAGATCTTCTAGCCATTAATGTAACAAATGCAATCATCCGCCGGGCTGAGGGGGGATAAACGACTATTATCCATCATTGGTAAACCGAAAATTGCAGTAATAGGATGTGGTTGCAATTTGATATTCAGAACTGTTGAAATAATACCAAAAATATCTTTCCAATAATTTTGCAAACAGGGGCAAGACCAGAACATGTGGGTCAATGAAGCGACTTCAGAATGACATCTGTCACTGGTTGGATTAACATAAGAATAAAATCGAGCGAGTTTATCCTTGGACATGTGAACCCTATGAACAACCTTAAATTGTATTAGGGCATGTTTAGCACAAATAGAAGAAGAATTGACTAATTGTAAAATTTTCTCCCACTGCTCTGTGGGTATAAGACAGTGAAGTTCTTTTTCCCATTCCTTCTTAATTATTTCTGATACTCCTGGCTGTATTTTCATGATCATATGATAAATGATGGCTACTTAACCCTTCTGGCAAGGATTCAGAGCTAGAATTTTTTCTGTAATGTCCATTGGACATAATTTCAGAAAATACTAACATTCAAGAAATTTCTAACTTGCAAGTATCTAAAAAAAATGGCTTTTAGGCTGGGCAGCTGTTCAAAGGACATAAAACTGTTATCTAAAAATAGATCATGAAAACATGTTATACCTTTCGTTTTCCAAAACACAAAGGCTTGGTCCATAAAAGAGGGCTGGAAAAAGAAGTTAGATATAATAGGGCTTGATTATTCAAGCCAAAGAATTTACGAAACTGAAACCATATTCTTAATGTATGTTTAACTATAGGATTAGTTATTTGTTTATTCGGTTTAGATAAACCAAAAGGAAGCGAAGATCCTAAAATAGAAAACAATGAGAAGTCTTGTACAGATTTACACTCCAAATTTACCCATTGTGGGCAAGGTACTATGACCGATTCTTGTGTCCAAAATATTAAATATTGAATATTAACTGCCCAATAGTAAAATCTCAGGTTTGGCAAAGCAAAACCACCTTCCTTCTTAGGCTTCTGTAAATATTTTTTACTTAATCTAGGATTTTTACTCTGCCACACATACGAGGATATTTTGGAGTCAATAATATCAAAAAAAGATTCAGGAATAAAAATTGGTAATGCTTGGAATAAATATAAAAATTTGGGTAATACTATCATCTTGAAAGTATTAATTCGACCAACCAATGACAGAGATAATGGGTACCACCTGGTAACAAGTTGCTTGATTTGTTCAATTAAAGGTAAAAAATTAACTTTAAATAAACCCTTATGTTTCTTGGTAATTTTAATACCCAAATAAGTAAAATGATCTGTGACAACTTTAAATGGTAAGTGTTTATAAATTGGAACTTGCATATTTAATGGAAATAATTCACTCTTATTAAAATTCAGTTTGTAGCCAGAAAAGCTACTAAACTGAGCAAGCAAGGATGAAATAGCAGGAATAGATCTCTCGGGGTCAGATATGTATAGTAACAAGTCATCAGCATATAATGATAACTTATAAGTCCCTTACCCACGGGTAATACCAAAAATATTAGGTGATTCACGAATGGCAACGGCTAAAGGTTCCAAAGCAATGTCAAATAATAGAGGACTTAAAGGGCAGCCTTGCCTCGTACCACGGGACAACTGAAAAAAAGGAGATCTTTGATTATTCGTATGAACCGAAGCCAAAGGTTTGTAATACATTAATTTAACCATGATATAAATTTTAAGCTAAAATTAAAATTCTGCAACGTATTAAATAAATATAGCCATTCAAATCTATTGAACGCTTTTTCAGCATCCAAGGAAATGACATTCTGGTATTTTAGATGAAGAAGTATAAATTATATTAATTAATTTTTGAATGTTAAAAGATGAATAACAGTTTTTAATAAATCCGGTCTGATCTTCAGAGATAATTTGAGGTAATACATTTTCTAATATAGTGGCCAAAATTTTGGTAAAAATCTTGGAATCCGTATTCAGCAAGGATATTGCCCGATAGGATGCACATTCAGTGGGGTCTTTATCTTTTTTTAAGAATTGGAGAAATGGAGGCATCATAAAATTGTGGTTATTTACCTACAGTTAATGCATCTTTAAAAATTTTACAAAGCCAAGGAGCGAGTATAGAAGAAAAGGATTTAAAATATTCAGCAGTATAACTGTCCGGACCAGGGGCTTTACCTGAATTCATTGAAAAAGGAAGTGGGTTCCCCTTTCCAGACCCTGCCCGGGGACTTGTGCCACTCCTCAGGGGTATATATGGAACCTCTCGGACAGGGACAGGGAGTGGGTTCCCCTTTCCAGACCCTGCCCGGGGACTTGTACCACTCCTCAGGGTTATATATGGAACCTCTTGGACAGGGACAGGGAGTGGGTTCCCCTTTCCAGACCCTGCCCGGGGACTTGTACCACTCCTCAGGGTTATATATGGAACCTCTCGGACAGGGAGAGGGTTCCCCTTTCCAGACCCTGCTCGGGGACGTGCCACTCCTCAGGGTTATATATAGAACCTCTCGGACAGGGACAGGGAGTGGGTTCCCCTTTCCAGACCCTGCCCGGGGACTTGTACCACTCCTCAGGGTTATATATGGAACCTCTCGGACAGGGACAGGGAGTGGGTTCCCCTTTCCAGACCCTGCCCGGGGACTTGTACCACTCCTCAGGGTTATATATGGAACCTCTCGGACAGGGACAGGGAGTGGGTTCCCCTTTCCAGACCCTGCCCGGGGACTTGTACCACTCCTCAGGGTTATATATGGAACCTCTCGGACAGGGAGTGGGTTCCCCTTTCCAGACCCTGCCCGGGGACTTGTGCCACTCCTCAGGGTTATATATGGATCCTCTCGGACAGGAACAGGGAGTGGGTTCCCCTTTCCAGACCCTGCCCGGGGACTTGTGCCACTCCTCAGAGTTATATATGGAACCTCTCAGAAAGGGACAGGGAATGGGTTCCCTTTTCCAGACCCTGCCCGGGGACTTGTGCCACTCCTCAGGGTTATATATGGAACCTCTCGGGCAGGGACAGGGAGTGGGTTCCCCTTTCCAGACCCTGCCCGGGGACTTGTGCCACTCCTCAGTGTTATTTATGGAACCTCTCGGACAGGGATAGGGAGTGGGTTCCCCTTTCCAGACCCTGCCCGGGGACTTGTGCTACTCCTCAGGGTTATATATGGAACCTCTCGGACAGGGACAGGGAGTGGGTTCCCCTTTCCAGACCCTGCCCGGGGACTTGTGCCACTCCTCAGGTTTATATATGGAACCTCTCGGGCAGGGACAGGGAGTGGGTTCCCCTTTCCAGACCCTGCTCGGGGACGTGCCACTCCTCAGGGTTATATATAGAACCTCTCGGACAGGGACAGGGAGTGGGTTCCCCTTTCCAGACCCTGCCCGGGGACTTGTACCACTCCTCAGGGTTATATATGGAACCTCTCGGGCAGGGACAGGGAGTGGGTTCCCCTTTCCAGACCCTGCCCGGGGACTTGTGCCACTCCTCAGGGTTATATAAGGAACCTCTCGGACAGGGAGTGGGTTCCCCTTTCCAGACCCTGCCCGGGGACTTGTGCCACTCCTCAGGGTTATATATGGATCCTCTCGGACAGGAACAGGGAGTGGGTTCCCCTTTCCAGACCCTGCCCGGGGACTTGTGCCACTCCTCAGGGTTATATATGGATCCTCTCGGGCAGGGACAGGGAATGGGTTCCCTTTTCCAGACCCTGCCCGGGGACTTGTGCCACTCCTTAGGGTTATTTATGGAACCTCTCGGGCAGGGACAGGGAGTGGGTTCCCCTTTCCAGACACTGCCCGGGGACTTGTGCCACTCCTCAGGGTTATTTATGGAACCTCTCGGACAGGGATAGGGAGTGGGTTCCCCTTTCCAGACCCTGCCCGGGGACTTGTGCCACTCCTCAGGGTTATATATGGAACCTCTCGGACAGGGACAGGGAGTGGGTTCCCCTTTCCAGACCCTGCCCGGGGACTTGTGCCACTCCTCAGTGTTATATATGGAACCTCTCGGACAGGGACAGGGAGTGGGTTCCCCTTTCCAGACCCTGCCCGGGGTCTTGTGCCACTCCTCAGGGTTATATATGGAACCTCTCAGACAGGGACAGGGAGTGGGTTCCCCTTTCCAGACCCTGCCCGGGGACGTGCCTCTCCTCAGGGTTATATATGGAACCTCTCGGAGAGGGACAGGGAGTGGGTTCCCCTTTCCAGACCCTGCCCGGGGACTTGTGCCACTCCTCAGGGTTATATATGGAACCTCTCGGAGAGGGACAGGGAGTTGGTTCCCCTTTCCAGACCCTGCCCGGGGACTTGTGCCGCTCCTCAGGGTTATATATGGAACCTCTCGGACAGGGACAGGGAGTGGGTTCCCCTTTCCAGACCCTGCCCGGGGACTTGTGCCACTCCTCAGGGTTATATATGCAACCTCTCGGACAGGGACAGGGAGTGGGTTCCCCTTTCCAGACCCTGCCCGGGGACTTGAGCCACTCCTCAGGGTTATATATGGAACCTCTCGGACAGGGACAGGGAGTGGGTTCCCCTTTCCAGACCCTGCCCGGGGACTTGTACCACTCCTCAGGGTTATATATGGAACCTCTCAGACAGGGAGTGGGTTCCCCTTTCCAGACCCTGCCCGGGGACGTGCCACTCCTCAGGGTTATATATGGATCCTCTCGGACAGGAACAGGGAGTGGGTTCCCCTTTCCAGACCCTGCCCGGGGACTTGTGCCACTCCTCAGAGTTATATATGGAACCTCTCAGAAAGGGACAGGGAATGGGTTCCCTTTTCCAGACCCTGCCCGGGGACGTGCCACTCCTCAGGGTTATATATGGAACCTCTCGGGCAGGGACAGGGAGTGGGTTCCCCTTTCCAGACCCTGCCCGGGGACTTGTGCCACTCCTCAGTGTTATTTATGGAACCTCTCGGACAGGGATAGGGAGTGGGTTCCCCTTTCCAGACCCTGCCCGGGGACTTGTGCTACTCCTCAGGGTTATATATGGAACCTCTCGGACAGGGACAGGGAGTGGGTTCCCCTTTCCAGACCCTGCCCGGGGACTTGTGCCACTCCTCAGGGTTATATATGGAACCTCTCGGGCAGGGACAGGGAGTGGGTTCCCCTTTCCAGACCCTGCTCGGGGACGTGCCACTCCTCAGGGTTATATATAGAACCTCTCGGACAGGGACAGGGAGTGGGTTCCCCTTTCCAGACCCTGCCCGGGGACTTGTACCACTCCTCAGGGTTATATATGGAACCTCTCGGGCAGGGACAGGGAGTGGGTTCCCCTTTCCAGACCCTGCCCGGGGACTTGTGCCACTCCTCAGGGTTATATATGGAACCTCTCGGGCAGGGACAGTGAGTGGGTTCCCCTTTCCAGACCCTGCCCGGGGACTTGTGCCACTCCTCAGGGTTATATATGGATCCTCTCGGACAGGAACAGGGAGTGGGTTCCCCTTTCCAGACCCTGCCCGGGGACTTGTGCCACTCCTCAGAGTTATATATGGAACCTCTCAGAAAGGGACAGGGAATGGGTTCCCTTTTCCAGACCCTGCCCGGGGACTTGTGCCACTCCTCAGGGTTATATATGGAACCTCTCGGGCAGGGACAGGGAATGGGTTCCCTTTTCCAGACCCTGCCCGGGGACTTGTGCCACTCCTTAGGGTTATTTATGGAACCTCTCGGGCAGGGACAGGGAGTGGGTTCCCCTTTCCAGACACTGCCCGGGGACTTGTGCCACTCCTCAGGGTTATTTATGGAACCTCTCGGACAGGGATAGGGAGTGGGTTCCCCTTTCCAGACCCTGCCCGGGGACTTGTGCCACTCCTCAGGGTTATATATGGAACCTCTCGGACAGGGACTGGGAGTGGGTTCCCCTTTCCAGACCCTGCCCGGGGACTTGTGCCACTCCTCAGTGTTATATATGGAACCTCTCGGACAGGGACAGGGAGTGGGTTCCCCTTTCCAGACCCTGCCCGGGGTCTTGTGCCACTCCTCAGGGTTATATATGGAACCTCTCGGACAGGGACAGGGAGTGGGTTCCCCTTTCCAGACCCTGCCCGGGGACGTGCCTCTCCTCAGGGTTATATATGGAACCTCTCGGGCAGGGACAGGGAGTGGGTTCCCCTTTCCAGACCCTGCTCGGGGACGTGCCACTCCTCAGGGTTATATATGGAACCTCTCGGACAGGGAGTGGGTTCCCCTTTCCAGACCCTGCCCGGGGACTTGTGCCACTCCTCAGGGTTATATATGGATCCTCTCGGACAGGAACAGGGAGTGGGTTCCCCTTTCCAGACCCTGCCCGGGGACTTGTGCCACTCCTCAGAGTTATATATGGAACCTCTCAGAAAGGGACAGGGAATGGGTTCCCTTTTCCAAACCCTGCCCGGGGACTTGTGCCACTCCTCAGGGTTATATATGGAACCTCTCGGACAGGAACAGGGAGTGGGTTCCCCTTTCCAGACCCTGCCCGGGGTCTTGTACCACTCCTCAGGGTTATATATGGAACCTCTCGGGCAGGGACAGGGAGTGGGTTCCCCTTTCCAGACCCTGCCCGGGGACTTGTGCCACTCCTCAGGGTTATATATGGAACCTCTCGGGCAGGGACAGGGAGTGGGTTCCCCTTTCCAGATCCTGCCCGGGGACTTGTACCACTCCTCAGGGTTATATATGGAACCTCTCGGGCAGGGACAGGGAGTGGGTTCCCCTTTCCAGACCCTGCCCGGGGACGTGTGCCACTCCTCAGGGTTATATATGGAACCTCTCGGACAGGGAGTGGGTTCCCCTTTCCAGACCCTGCCCGGGGACTTGTGCC
This sequence comes from Hemitrygon akajei, assembly GCF_048418815.1. NCBI lineage: Eukaryota > Metazoa > Chordata > Chondrichthyes > Myliobatiformes > Dasyatidae > Hemitrygon > Hemitrygon akajei. Next base: position 319,738 of record NW_027331969.1, read on the forward strand.
ACTCCTCAGGGTTATATATGGATCCTCTCGGACAGGAACAGGGAGTGGGTTCCCCTTTCCAGACCCTGCCCGCGGACTTGTGCCACTCCTCAGGGTTATATATGGAACCTCTCGGGCAGGGACAGGGAGTGGGTTCCCCTTTCCAGACCCTGCCCGGGGACGTGCCTCTCCTCAGGGTTATATATGGAACCTCTCGGGCAGGGACAGGGAGTGGGTTCCCCTTTCCAGACCCTGCCCGGAGACTTGTGCCACTCCTCAGGGTTATTTATGGAACCTCTCGGACAGGGATAGGGAGTGGGTTCCCCTTTCCAGACCCTGCCCGGGGACTTGTGCCACTCCTCAGGGTTATATATGGAACCTCTCGGACAGGGACAGGGAGTGGGTTCCCCTTTCCAGACCCTGCCCGGGGACTTGTGCCACTCCTCAGGGTTATATATGGAACCTCTCGGGCAGGGACAGGGAGTGGGTTCCCCTTTCCAGACCCTGCCCGGGGACTTGTGCCACTCCTCAGGGTTATATATGGAACCTCTCGGGCAGGGACAGGGAGTGGGTTCCCCTTTCCAGACCCTGCCCGGGGACTTGTGCCACTCCTCAGGGTTATATATGGATCCTCTCGGACAGGAACAGGGAGTGGGTTCCCCTTTCCAGACCCTGCCCGGGGACTTGTGCCACTCCTCAGAGTTATATATGGAACCTCTCAGAAAGGGACAGGGAATGGGTTCCCTTTTCCAGACCCTGCCCGGGGACTTGTGCCACTCCTCAGGGTTATATATGGAACCTCTCGGACAGGAACAGGGAGTGGGTTCCCCTTTCCAGACCCTGCCCGGGGTCTTGTACCACTCCTCAGGGTTATATATGGAACCTCTCGGGTAGGGACAGGGAGTGGGTTCCCCTTTCCAGACCCTGCCCGGGGACTTGTGCCACTCCTCAGGGTTATATATGGAACCTCTCGGGCAGGGACAGGGAGTGGGTTCCCCTTTCCAGACCCTGCCCGGGGACTTGTGCCACTCCTCAGGGTTATATATGGAACCTCTCGGGCAGGGACGGGGAGTGGGTTCCCCTTTCCAGACCCTGCCCCGGGACTTGTGCCACTCCTCAGGGTTATATATGGAACCTCTCGGACAGGGATAGGGAGTGGGTTCCCCTTTCCAGACCCTGCCCGGGGACGTGCCTCTCCTCAGGGTTATATATGGAACCTCTCGGAGAGGGACAGGGAGTGGGTTCCCCTTTCCAGAACCTGCCCGGGGACTTGTGCCACTCCTCAGGGTTATTTATGGAACCTCTCGGACAGGGATAGGGAGTGGGTTCCCCTTTCCAGACCCTGCCCGGGGACTTGTGCTACTCCTCAGGGTTATATATGGAACCTCTCGGACAGGGACAGGGAGTGGGTTCCCCTTTCCAGACCCTGCCCGGGGACTTGTGCCACTCCTCAGGGTTATATATGGATCCTCTCGGACAGGAACAGGGAGTGGGTTCCCCTTTCCAGACCCTGCCTGGGGACTTCTGCCACTCCTCAGGGTTATATATGGAACCTCTCGGACAGGGACAGGGAGTGGGTTCCCCTTTCCAGACCCTGCCCGCGGACTTGTGCCACTCCTCAGGGTTATATATGGAACCTCTCGGGCAGGGACAGGGAGTGGGTTCCCCTTTCCAGACCCTGCCCGGGGACTTGTGCCACTCCTCAGGGTTATTTATGGAACCTCTCGGACAGGGACAGGGAGTGGGTTCCCCTTTCCAGACCCTGCCCGGGGACTTGTGCCACTCCTCAGGGTTATATATGGAACCTATCGGGCAGGGACAGGGAGTGGGTTCCCCTTTCCAGACCCTGCCCGGGGACGTGCCTCTCCTCAGGGTTATATATGGAACCTCTCGGGCAGGGACGGGGAGTGGGTTCCCCTTTCCAGACCCTGCCCGGAGACTTGTGCCACTCCTCAGGGTTATTTATGGAACCTCTCGGACAGGGATAGGGAGTGGGTTCCCCTTTCCAGACCCTGCCCGGGGACTTGTGCTACTCCTCAGGGTTATATATGGAACCTCTCGGACAGGGACAGGGAGTGGGTTCCCCTTTCCAGACCCTGCCCGGGGACTTGTGCCACTCCTCAGGGTTATATATGGAACCTCTCGGGCAGGGACAGGGAGTGGGTTCCCCTTTCCAGACCCTGCCCGGGGACTTGTGCCACTCCTCAGGGTTATATATGGATCCTCTCGGACAGGAACAGGGAATGGGTTCCCCTTTCCAGACCCTGCCCGGGGTCTTGTGCCACTCCTCAGGGTTATGTATGGAACCTCTCGGGCAGGGACAGGGAGTGGGTTCCCCTTTCCAGACCCTGCCCGGGGTCTTGTGCCACTCCTCAGGGTTATATATGGAACCTCTCGGGCAGGGACAGGGAGTGGGTTCCCCTTTCCAGACCCTGCCCGGGGACTTGTGCCACTCCTCAGGGTTATATATGGAACCTCTCGGACAGGGACAGGGAGTGGGTTCCCCTTTCCAGACCCTGCCCGGGGACTTGTGCCACTCCTCAGGGTTATTTATGGAACCTCTCGGACAGGGATAGGGAGTGGGTTCCCCTTTCCAGACCCTGCCCGGGGACTTGTGCTACTCCTCAGGGTTATATATGGAACCTCTCGGACAGGGACAGGGAGTGGGTTCCCCTTTCCAGACCCTGCCCGGGGACTTGTACCACTACTCAGTGTTATATATGGAACCTCTCGGGCAGGGACAGGGAGTGGGTTCCCCTTTCCAGACCCTGCTCGGGGACGTGCCACTCCTCAGGGTTATATATGGAACCTCTCGGACAGGGAGTGGGTTCCCCTTTCCAGACCCTGCCCGGGGACTTGTGCCACTCCTCAGGGTTATATATGGATCCTCTCGGACAGGAACAGGGAGTGGGTTCCCCTTTCCAGATCCTGCCCGTGGACTTGTACCACTCCTCAGGGTTATATATGGAACCTCTCGGGCAGGGACAGGGAGTGGGTTCCCCTTTCCAGACCCTGCCCGGGGACTTGTGCCACTCCTCAGGGTTATATATGGAACCTCTCGGACAGGGAGTGGGTTCCCCTTCCCAGACCCTGCCCGGGGACTTGTGCCACTCCTCAGGGTTATATATGGATCCTCTCGGGCAGGGACAGGGAATGGGTTCCCTTTTCCAGACCCTGCCCGGGGACTTGTGCCACTCCTTAGGGTTATTTATGGAACCTCTCGGGCAGGGACAGGGAGTGGGTTCCCCTTTCCAGACACTGCCCGGGGACTTGTGCCACTCCTCAGGGTTATTTATGGAACCTCTCGGACAAGGATAGGGAGTGGGTTCCCCTTTCCAGACCCTGCCCGGGGACTTGTGCCACTCCTCAGGGTTATATATGGAACCTCTCGGACAGGGACAGGGAGTGGGTTCCCCTTTCCAGACCCTGCCCGGGGACTTGAGCCACTCCTCAGGGTTATATATGGAACCTCTCGGACAGGGACAGGGAGTGGGTTCCCCTTTCCAGACCCTGCCCGGGGACTTGTACCACTCCTCAGGGTTATATATGGAACCTCTCGGGCAGGGACAGGGAGTGGGTTCCCCTTTCCAGACCCTGCCCGGGGACTTGTGCCACTCCTCAGGGTTATATATGGAACCTCTCGGGCAGGGACAGGGAGTGGGTTCCCCTTTCCAGATCCTGCCCGGGGACTTGTACCACTCCTCAGGGTTATATATGGAACCTCTCGGGCAGGGACAGGGAGTGGGTTCCCCTTTCCAGACCCTGCCCGGGGACGTGTGCCACTCCTCAGGGTTATATATGGAACCTCTCGGACAGGGAGTGGGTTCCCCTTTCCAGACCCTGCCCGGGGACTTGTGCCACTCCTCAGGGTTATATATGGATCCTCTCGGACAGGAACAGGGAGTGGGTTCCCCTTTCCAGACCCTGCCCGCGGACTTGTGCCACTCCTCAGGGTTATATATGGAACCTCTCGGGCAGGGACAGGGAGTGGGTTCCCCTTTCCAGACCCTGCCCGGGGACGTGCCTCTCCTCAGGGTTATATATGGAACCTCTCGGGCAGGGACAGGGAGTGGGTTCCCCTTTCCAGACCCTGCCCGGAGACTTGTGCCACTCCTCAGGGTTATTTATGGAACCTCTCGGACAGGGATAGGGAGTGGGTTCCCCTTTCCAGACCCTGCCCGGGGACTTGTGCCACTCCTCAGGGTTATATATGGAACCTCTCGGACAGGGACAGGGAGTGGGTTCCCCTTTCCAGACCCTGCCCGGGGACTTGTGCCACTCCTCAGGGTTATATATGGAACCTCTCGGGCAGGGACAGGGAGTGGGTTCCCCTTTCCAGACCCTGCCCGGGGACTTGTGCCACTCCTCAGGGTTATATATGGAACCTCTCGGGCAGGGACAGGGAGTGGGTTCCCCTTTCCAGACCCTGCCCGGGGACTTGTGCCACTCCTCAGGGTTATATATGGATCCTCTCGGACAGGAACAGGGAGTGGGTTCCCCTTTCCAGACCCTGCCCGGGGACTTGTGCCACTCCTCAGAGTTATATATGGAACCTCTCAGAAAGGGACAGGGAATGGGTTCCCTTTTCCAGACCCTGCCCGGGGACTTGTGCCACTCCTCAGGGTTATATATGGAACCTCTCGGACAGGAACAGGGAGTGGGTTCCCCTTTCCAGACCCTGCCCGGGGTCTTGTACCACTCCTCAGGGTTATATATGGAACCTCTCGGGTAGGGACAGGGAGTGGGTTCCCCTTTCCAGACCCTGCCCGGGGACTTGTGCCACTCCTCAGGGTTATATATGGAACCTCTCGGGCAGGGACAGGGAGTGGGTTCCCCTTTCCAGACCCTGCCCGGGGACTTGTGCCACTCCTCAGGGTTATATATGGAACCTCTCGGGCAGGGACGGGGAGTGGGTTCCCCTTTCCAGACCCTGCCCCGGGACTTGTGCCACTCCTCAGGGTTATATATGGAACCTCTCGGACAGGGATAGGGAGTGGGTTCCCCTTTCCAGACCCTGCCCGGGGACGTGCCTCTCCTCAGGGTTATATATGGAACCTCTCGGAGAGGGACAGGGAGTGGGTTCCCCTTTCCAGAACCTGCCCGGGGACTTGTGCCACTCCTCAGGGTTATTTATGGAACCTCTCGGACAGGGATAGGGAGTGGGTTCCCCTTTCCAGACCCTGCCCGGGGACTTGTGCTACTCCTCAGGGTTATATATGGAACCTCTCGGACAGGGACAGGGAGTGGGTTCCCCTTTCCAGACCCTGCCCGGGGACTTGTGCCACTCCTCAGGGTTATATATGGATCCTCTCGGACAGGAACAGGGAGTGGGTTCCCCTTTCCAGACCCTGCCTGGGGACTTCTGCCACTCCTCAGGGTTATATATGGAACCTCTCGGACAGGGACAGGGAGTGGGTTCCCCTTTCCAGACCCTGCCCGCGGACTTGTGCCACTCCTCAGGGTTATATATGGAACCTCTCGGGCAGGGACAGGGAGTGGGTTCCCCTTTCCAGACCCTGCCCGGGGACTTGTGCCACTCCTCAGGGTTATTTATGGAACCTCTCGGACAGGGACAGGGAGTGGGTTCCCCTTTCCAGACCCTGCCCGGGGACTTGTGCCACTCCTCAGGGTTATATATGGAACCTATCGGGCAGGGACAGGGAGTGGGTTCCCCTTTCCAGACCCTGCCCGGGGACGTGCCTCTCCTCAGGGTTATATATGGAACCTCTCGGGCAGGGACGGGGAGTGGGTTCCCCTTTCCAGACCCTGCCCGGAGACTTGTGCCACTCCTCAGGGTTATTTATGGAACCTCTCGGACAGGGATAGGGAGTGGGTTCCCCTTTCCAGACCCTGCCCGGGGACTTGTGCTACTCCTCAGGGTTATATATGGAACCTCTCGGACAGGGACAGGGAGTGGGTTCCCCTTTCCAGACCCTGCCCGGGGACTTGTGCCACTCCTCAGGGTTATATATGGAACCTCTCGGGCAGGGACAGGGAGTGGGTTCCCCTTTCCAGACCCTGCCCGGGGACTTGTGCCACTCCTCAGGGTTATATATGGATCCTCTCGGACAGGAACAGGGAATGGGTTCCCCTTTCCAGACCCTGCCCGGGGTCTTGTGCCACTCCTCAGGGTTATGTATGGAACCTCTCGGGCAGGGACAGGGAGTGGGTTCCCCTTTCCAGACCCTGCCCGGGGTCTTGTGCCACTCCTCAGGGTTATATATGGAACCTCTCGGGCAGGGACAGGGAGTGGGTTCCCCTTTCCAGACCCTGCCCGGGGACTTGTGCCACTCCTCAGGGTTATATATGGAACCTCTCGGACAGGGACAGGGAGTGGGTTCCCCTTTCCAGACCCTGCCCGGGGACTTGTGCCACTCCTCAGGGTTATTTATGGAACCTCTCGGACAGGGATAGGGAGTGGGTTCCCCTTTCCAGACCCTGCCCGGGGACTTGTGCTACTCCTCAGGGTTATATATGGAACCTCTCGGACAGGGACAGGGAGTGGGTTCCCCTTTCCAGACCCTGCCCGGGGACTTGTACCACTACTCAGTGTTATATATGGAACCTCTCGGGCAGGGACAGGGAGTGGGTTCCCCTTTCCAGACCCTGCTCGGGGACGTGCCACTCCTCAGGGTTATATATGGAACCTCTCGGACAGGGAGTGGGTTCCCCTTTCCAGACCCTGCCCGGGGACTTGTGCCACTCCTCAGGGTTATATATGGATCCTCTCGGACAGGAACAGGGAGTGGGTTCCCCTTTCCAGATCCTGCCCGTGGACTTGTACCACTCCTCAGGGTTATATATGGAACCTCTCGGGCAGGGACAGGGAGTGGGTTCCCCTTTCCAGACCCTGCCCGGGGACTTGTGCCACTCCTCAGGGTTATATATGGAACCTCTCGGACAGGGAGTGGGTTCCCCTTCCCAGACCCTGCCCGGGGACTTGTGCCACTCCTCAGGGTTATATATGGATCCTCTCGGGCAGGGACAGGGAATGGGTTCCCTTTTCCAGACCCTGCCCGGGGACTTGTGCCACTCCTTAGGGTTATTTATGGAACCTCTCGGGCAGGGACAGGGAGTGGGTTCCCCTTTCCAGACACTGCCCGGGGACTTGTGCCACTCCTCAGGGTTATTTATGGAACCTCTCGGACAAGGATAGGGAGTGGGTTCCCCTTTCCAGACCCTGCCCGGGGACTTGTGCCACTCCTCAGGGTTATATATGGAACCTCTCGGACAGGGACAGGGAGTGGGTTCCCCTTTCCAGACCCTGCCCGGGGACTTGTGCCACTCCTCAGTGTTATATATGGAACCTCTCGGACAGGGACAGGGAGTGGGTTCCCCTTTCCAGACCCTGCCCGGGGTCTTGTGTCACTCCTCAGGGTTATATATGGAACCTCTCGGACAGGGACAGGGAGTGGGTTCCCCTTTCCAGACCCTGCCCGGGGACGTGCCTCTCCTCAGGGTTATATATGGAACCTCTCGGAGAGGGACAGGGAGTGGGTTCCCCTTTCCAGACCCTGCCCGGGGACTTGTGCCGCTCCTCAGGGTTATATATGGAACCTCTCGGAGAGGGACAGGGAGTTGGTTCCCCTTTCCAGACCCTGCCCGGGGACTTGTGCCGCTCCTCAGGGTTATATATGGAACCTCTCGGACAGGGACAGGGATTGGGTTCCCCTTTCCAGACCCTGCCCGGGGACTTGTGCCACTCCTCAGGGTTATATATGGAACCTCTCGGACAGGGACAGGGAGTGGGTTCCCCTTTCCAGACCCTGCCCGGGGACTTGAGCCACTCCTCAGGGTTATATATGGAACCTCTCGGACAGGGACAGGGAGTGGGTTCCCCTTTCCAGACCCTGCCCGGGGACTTGTACCACTCCTCAGGGTTATATATGGAACCTCTCGGACAGGGAGTGGGTTCCCCTTTCCAGACCCTGCCCGGGGACTTGTGCCACTCCTCAGGGTTATATATGGAACCTCTCGGACAGGGACAGGGAGTGGGTTCCCCTTTCCAGACCCTGCCCGGGGACGTGCCTCTCCTCAGGGTTATATATGGAACCTCTCGGAGAGGGACAGGGAGTGGGTTCCCTTTTCCAGACCCTGCCCGGGGACTTGTGCCACTCCTTAGGGTTATTTATGGAACCTCTCGGGCAGGGACAGGGAGTGGGTTCCCCTTTCCAGACACTGCCCGGGGGCTTGTGCCACTCCTCAGGGTTATTTATGGAACCTCTCGGACAAGGATAGGGAGTGGGTTCCCCTTTCCAGACCCTGCCCGGGGACTTGTGCCACTCCTCAGGGTTATATATGGAACCTCTCGGACAGGGACAGGGAGTGGGTTCCCCTTTCCAGACCCTGCCCGGGGACGTGCCTCTCCTCAGGGTTATATATGGAACCTCTCGGAGAGGGACAGGGAATGGGTTCCCTTTTCCAGACCCTGCCCGGGGACTTGTGCCACTCCTTAGGGTTATTTATGGAACCTCTCGGGCAGGGACAGGGAGTGGGTTCCCCTTTCCAGACACTGCCCGGGGACTTGTGCCACTCCTCAGGGTTATTTATGGAACCTCTCGGACAAGGATAGGGAGTGGGTTCCCCTTTCCAGACCCTGCCCGGGGACTTGTGCCACTCCTCAGGGTTATATATGGAACCTCTCGGACAGGGACAGGGAGTGGGTTCCCCTTTCCAGACCCTGCCCGGGGACTTGTGCCACTCCTCAGTGTTATATATGGAACCTCTCGGACAGGGACAGGGAGTGGGTTCCCCTTTCCAGACCCTGCCCGGGGACTTGAGCCACTCCTCAGGGTTATATATGGAACCTCTCGGACAGGGACAGGGAGTGGGTTCCCCTTTCCAGACCCTGCCCGGGGACTTGTACCACTCCTCAGGGTTATATATGGAACCTCTCGGACAGGGAGTGGGTTCCCCTTTCCAGACCCTGCCCGGGGACTTGTGCCACTCCTCAGGGTTATATATGGATCCTCTCGGACAGGAACAGGGAGTGGGTTCCCCTTTCCAGACCCTGCCCGGGGACTTGTGCCACTCCTCAGAGTTATATATGGAACCTCTCAGAAAGGGACAGGGAATGGGTTCCCTTTTCCAGACCCTGCCCGGGGACTTGTGCCACTCCTCAGGGTTATATATGGAACCTCTCGGGCAGGGACAGGGAGTGGGTTCCCCTTTCCAGACCCTGCCCGGGGACTTGTGCCACTCCTCAGTGTTATTTATGGAACCTCTCGGACAGGGATAGGGAGTGGGTTCCCCTTTCCAGACCCTGCCCGGGGACTTGTGCTACTCCTCAGGGTTATATATGGAACCTCTCGGACAGGGACAGGGAGTGGGTTCCCCTTTCCAGACCCTGCCCGGGGACTTGTGCCACTCCTCAGGGTTATATATGGAACCTCTCGGGCAGGGACAGGGAGTGGGTTCCCCTTTCCAGACCCTGCTCGGGGACGTGCCACTCCTCAGGGTTATATATAGAACCTCTCGGACAGGGACAGGGAGTGGGTTCCCCTTTCCAGACCCTGCCCGGGGACTTGTACCACTCCTCAGGGTTATATATGGAACCTCTCGGGCAGGGACAGGGAATGGGTTCCCTTTTCCAGACCCTGCCCGGGGACTTGTGCCACTCCTTAGGGTTATTTATGGAACCTCTCGGGCAGGGACAGGGAGTGGGTTCCCCTTTCCAGACACTGCCCAGGGACTTGTGCCACTCCTCAGGGTTATTTATGGAACCTCTCGGACAGGGATAGGGAGTGGGTTCTCCTTTCCAGACCCTGCCCGGGGACTTGTGCCACTCCTCAGGGTTATATATGGAACCTCTCGGACAGGGACAGGGAGTGGGTTCCCCTTTCCAGACCCTGCCCGGGGACTTGTGCCACTCCTCAGTGTTATATATGGAACCTCTCGGACAGGGACAGGGAGTGGGTTCCCCTTTCCAGACCCTGCCCGGGGTCTTGTGCCACTCCTCAGGGTTATATATGGAACCTCTCGGACAGGGACAGGGAGTGGGTTCCCCTTTCCAGACCCTGCCCGGGGACGTGCCTCTCCTCAGGGTTATATATGGAACCTCTCGGAGAGGGACAGGGAGTGGGTTCCCCTTTCCAGATCCTGCCCGGGGACTTGTACCACTCCTCAGGGTTATATATGGAACCTCTCGGGCAGGGACAGGGAGTGGGTTCCCCTTTCCAGACCCTGCTCGGGGACGTGCCACTCCTCAGGGTTATATATGGAACCTCTCGGACAGGGAGTGGGTTCCCCTTTCCAGACCCTGCCCGGGGACTTGTGCCACTCCTCAGGGTTATATATGGATCCTCTCGGACAGGAACAGGGAGTGGGTTCCCCTTTCCAGATCCTGCCCGGGGACTTGTACCACTCCTCAGGGTTATATATGGAACCTCTCGGGCAGGGACAGGGAGTGGGTTCCCCTTTCCAGACCCTGCCCGGGGACTTGTGCCACTCCTCAGGGTTATATATGGAACCTCTCGGACAGGGAGTGGGTTCCCCTTTCCAGACCCTGCCCGGGGACTTGTGCCACTCCTCAGGGTTATATATGGATCCTCTCGGACAGGAACAGGGAGTGGGTTCCCCTTTCCAGACCCTGCCCGGGGACTTGTGCCACTCCTCAGGGTTATATATGGATCCTCTCGGGCAGGGACAGGGAATGGGTTCCCTTTTCCAGACCCTGCCCGGGGACTTGTGCCACTCCTTAGGGTTATTTATGGAACCTCTCGGGCAGGGACAGGGAGTGGGTTCCCCTTTCCAGACACTGCCCGGGGACTTGTGCCACTCCTCAGGGTTATTTATGGAACCTCTCGGACAGGGATAGGGAGTGGGTTCCCCTTTCCAGACCCTGCCCGGGGACTTGTGCCACTCCTCAGGGTTATATATGGAACCTCTCGGACAGGGACAGGGAGTGGGTTCCCCTTTCCAGACACTGCCCGGGGACTTGTGCCACTCCTCAGTGTTATATATGGAACCTCTCGGACAGGGACAGGGAGTGGGTTCCCCTTTCCAGACCCTGCCCGGGGTCTTGTGCCACTCCTCTGGGTTATATATAGAACCTCTCGGACAGGGACAGGGAGTGGGTTCCCCTTTCCAGACCCTGCCCGGGGACGTGCCTCTCCTCAGGGTTATATATGGAACCTCTCGGAGAGGGACAGGGAGTGGGTTCCCCTTTCCAGACCCTGCCCGGGGACTTGTGCCACTCCTTAGGGTTATTTATGGAACCTCTCGGGCAGGGACAGGGAGTGGGTTCCCCTTTCCAGACACTGCCCGGGGACTTGTGCCACTCCTCAGGGTTATTTATGGAACCTCTCGGACAAGGATAGGGAGTGGGTTCCCCTTTCCAGACCCTGCCCGGGGACTTGTGCCACTCCTCAGGGTTATATATGGAACCTCTCGGACAGGGACAGGGAGTGGGTTCCCCTTTCCAGACCCTGCCCGGGGACTTGTGCCACTCCTCAGTGTTATATATGGAACCTCTCGGACAGGGACAGGGAGTGGGTTCCCCTTTCCAGACCCTGCCCGGGGACTTGTACCACTCCTCAGGGTTATATATGGAACCTCTCGGACAGGGAGTGGGTTCCCCTTTCCAGACCCTGCCCGGGGACTTGTGCCACTCCTCAGGGTTATATATGGAACCTCTCGGACAGGGACAGGGAGTGGGTTCCCCTTTCCAGACCCTGCCCGGGACGTGCCTCTCCTCAGGGTTATATATGGAACCTCTCGGAGAGGGACAGGGAGTGGGTTCCCTTTTCCAGACCCTGCCCGGGGACTTGTGCCACTCCTTAGGGTTATTTATGGAACCTCTCGGGCAGGGACAGGGAGTGGGTTCCCCTTTCCAGACACTGCCCGGGGACTTGTGCCACTCCTCAGGGTTATTTATGGAACCTCTCGGACAAGGATAGGGAGTGGGTTCCCCTTTCCAGACCCTGCCCGGGGACGTGCCTCTCCTCAGGGTTATATATGGAACCTCTCGGAGAGGGACAGGGAATGGGTTCCCTTTTCCAGACCCTGCCCGGGGACTTGTGCCACTCCTCAGGGTTATTTATGGAACCTCTCGGACAAGGATAGGGAGTGGGTTCCCCTTTCCAGACCCTGCCCGGGGACTTGTGCCACTCCTCAGGGTTATATATGGAACCTCTCGGACAGGGACAGGGAGTGGGTTCCCCTTTCCAGACCCTGCCCGGGGACTTGTGCCACTCCTCAGTGTTATATATGGAACCTCTCGGACAGGGACAGGGAGTGGGTTCCCCTTTCCAGACCCTGCCCGGGGACTTGAGCCACTCCTCAGGGTTATATATGGAACCTCTCGGACAGGGACAGGGAGTGGGTTCCCCTTTCCAGACCCTGCCCGGGGACTTGTACCACTCCTCAGGGTTATATATGGAACCTCTCGGACAGGGAGTGGGTTCCCCTTTCCAGACCCTGCCCGGGGACTTGAGCCACTCCTCAGGGTTATATATGGAACCTCTCGGACAGGGACAGGGAGTGGGTTCCCCTTTCCAGACCCTGCCCGGGGACTTGTACCACTCCTCAGGGTTATATATGGAACCTCTCGGACAGGGAGTGGGTTCCCCTTTCCAGACCCTGCCCGGGGACTTGTGCCACTCCTCAGGGTTATATATGGATCCTCTCGGACCGGAACAGGGAGTGGGTTCCCCTTTCCAGACCCTGCCCGTGGACTTGTGCCACTCCTCAGAGTTATATATGGAACCTCTCAGAAAGGGACAGGGAATGGGTTCCCTTTTCCAGACCCTGCCCGGGGACTTGTGCCACTCCTCAGGGTTATATATGGAACCTCTCGGGCAGGGACAGGGAGTGGGTTCCCCTTTCCAGACCCTGCCCGGGGACTTGTGCCAGTCCTCAGTGTTATTTATGGAACCTCTCGGACAGGGATAGGGAGTGGGTTCCCCTTTCCAGACCCTGCCCGGGGACTTGTGCTACTCCTCAGGGTTATATATGGAACCTCTCGGACAGGGACAGGGAGTGGGTTCCCCTTTCCAGACCCTGCCCGGGGACTTGTGCCACTCCTCAGGGTTATATATGGAACCTCTCGGGCAGGGACAGGGAGTGGGTTCCCCTTTCCAGACCCTGCTCGGGGACGTGCCACTCCTCAGGGTTATATATAGAACCTCTCGGACAGGGACAGGGAGTGGGTTCCCCTTTCCAGACCCTGCCCGGGGACTTGTACCACTCCTCAGGGTTATATATGGAACCTCTCGGGCAGGGACAGGGAATGGGTTCCCTTTTCCAGACCCTGCCCGGGGACTTGTGCCACTCCTCAGGGTTATATATGGAACCTCTCGGGCAGGGACAGGGAATGGGTTCCCTTTTCCAGACCCTGCCCGGGGACTTGTGCCACTCCTTAGGGTTATTTATGGAACCTCTCGGGCAGGGACAGGGAGTGGGTTCCCCTTTCCAGACACTGCCCGGGGACTTGTGCCACTCCTCAGGGTTATTTATGGAACCTCTCGGACAGGGATAGGGAGTGGGTTCCCCTTTCCAGACCCTGCCCGGGGACTTGTGCCACTCCTCAGGGTTATATATGGAACCTCTCGGACAGGGACAGGGAGTGGGTTCCCCTTTCCAGACCCTGCCCGGGGACTTGTGCCACTCCTCAGTGTTATATATGGAACCTCTCGGACAGGGACAGGGAGTGGGTTCCCCTTTCCAGACCCTGCCCGGGGTCTTGTGCCACTCCTCAGGGTTATATATGGAACCTCTCGGACAGGGACAGGGAGTGGGTTCCCCTTTCCAGACCCTGCCCGGGGACGTGCCTCTCCTCAGGGTTATATATGGAACCTCTCGGAGAGGGACAGGGAGTGGGTTCCCCTTTCCAGATCCTGCCCGGGGACTTGTACCACTCCTCAGGGTTATATATGGAACCTCTCGGGCAGGGACAGGGAGTGGGTTCCCCTTTCCAGACCCTGCTCGGGGACGTGCCACTCCTCAGGGTTATATATGGAACCTCTCGGACAGGGAGTGGGTTCCCCTTTCCAGACCCTGCCCGGGGACTTGTGCCACTCCTCAGGGTTATATATGAATCCTCTCGGACAGGAACAGGGAGTGGGTTCCCCTTTCCAGATCCTGCCCGGGGACTTGTACCACTCCTCAGGGTTATATATGGAACCTCTCGGGCAGGGACAGGGAGTGGGATCCCCTTTCCAGACCCTGCCCGGGGACTTGTGCCACTCCTCAGGGTTATATATGGAACCTCTCGGACAGGGAGTGGGTTCCCCTTTCCAGACCCTGCCCGGGGACTTGTGCCACTCCTCAGGGTTATATATGGATCCTCTCGGACAGGAACAGGGAGTGGGTTCCCCTTTCCAGACCCTGCCCGGGGACTTGTGCCACTCCTCAGGGTTATATATGGATCCTCTCGGGCAGGGAGAGGGAATGGGTTCCCTTTTCCAGACCCTGTCCGGGGACTTGTGCCACTCCTTAGGGTTATTTATGGAACCTCTCGGGCAGGGACAGGGAGTGGGTTCCCCTTTCCAGACACTGCCCGGGGACTTGTGCCACTCCTCAGGGTTATATATGGAACCTCTCGGACAGGGACAGGGAGTGGGTTCCCCTTTCCAGACCCTGCCCGGGGACTTGTGCCACTCCTCAGTGTTATATATGGAACCTCTCGGACAGGGACAGGGAGTGGGTTCCCCTTTCCAGACCCTGCCCGGGGTCTTGTGCCACTCCTCAGGGTTATATATAGAACCTCTCGGACAGGGACAGGGAGTGGGTTCCCCTTTCCAGACCCTGCCCGGGGACGTGCCTCTCCTCAGGGTTATATATGGAACCTCTCGGAGAGGGACAGGGAGTGGGTTCCCCTTTCCAGACCCTGCCCGGGGACTTGTGCCACTCCTCAGGGTTATATATGGAACCTCTCGGAGAGGGACAGGGAGTTGGTTCCCCTTTCCAGACCCTGCCCGGGGACTTGTGCCGTTCCTCAGGGTTATATATGGAACCTCTCGGACAGGGACAGGGAGTGGGCTCCCCTTTCCAGACCCTGCCCGGGGACTTGTGCCGCTCCTCAGGGTTATATATGGAACCTCTCGGACAGGGACAGGGAGTGGGTTCCCCTTTCCAGTCCCTGCCCGGGGACTTGAGCCACTCCTCAGGGTTATATATGGAACCTGTCGGACAGGGACAGGGAGTGGGTTCCCCTTTCCAGACCCTGCCCGGGGACTTGTACCACTCCTCAGGGTTATATATGGAACCTCTCGGCCAGGGAGTGGGTTCCCCTTTCCAGACCCTGCCCGGGGACTTGTGCCACTCCTCAGGGTTATATATGGATCCTCTCGGACAGGAACAGGGAGTGGGTTCCCCTTTCCAGACCCTGCCCGGGATCTTGTGCCACTCCTCAGAGTTATATATGGAACCTCTCAGAAAGGGACAGGGAATGGGTTCCCTTTTCCAGACCCTGCCCGGGGACTTGTGCCACTCCTCAGGGTTATATATGGAACCTCTCGGGCAGGGACAGGGAGTGGGTTCCCCTTTCCAGACCCTGCCCGGGGATTGTGCCACTCCTCAGTGTTATTTATGGAACCTCTCGGACAGGGATAGGGAATGGGTTCCCCTTTCCAGACCCTGCCCGGGGACTTGTGCTACTCCTCAGGGTTATATATGGAACCTCTCGGACAGGGACAGGGAGTGGGTTCCCCTTTCCAGACCCTGCCCGGGGACTTGTGCCACTCCTCAGGGTTATATATGGAACCTCTCGGGCAGGGACAGGGAGTGGGTTCCCCTTTCCAGACCCTGCTCGGGGACGTGCCACTCCTCAGGGTTATATATAGAACCTCTCGGACAGGGACAGGGAGTGGGTTCCCCTTTCCAGACCCTGCCCGGGGACTTGTACCACTCCTCAGGGTTATATATGGAACCTCTCGGGCAGGGACAGGGAGTGGGTTCCCCTTTCCAGACCCTGCCCGGGGACTTGTGCCACTCCTTAGGGTTATTTATGGAACCTCTCGGGCAGGGACAGGGAGTGGGTTCCCCTTTCCAGACACTGCCCGGGGACTTGTACCACTCCTCAGGGTTATTTATGGAACCTCTCGGACAAGGATAGGGAGTGGGTTCCCCTTTCCAGACCCTGCCCGGGGACTTGTGCCACTCCTCAGGGTTATATATGGAACCTCTCGGACAGGGACAGGGAGTGGGTTCCCCTTTCCAGACCCTGCCCGGGGACTTGTGCCACTCCTCAGTGTTATATATGGAACCTCTCGGACAGGGACAGTGAGTGGGTTCCCCTTTCCAGACCCTGCCCGGGGTCTTGTGTCACTCCTCAGGGTTATATATGGAACCTCTCGGACAGGGACAGGGAGTGGGTTCCCCTTTCCAGACCCTGCCCGGGGACTTGTACCACTCCTCAGGGTTATATATGGAACCTCTCGGGCAGGGACAGGGAGTGGGTTCCCCTTTCCAGACCCTGCCCGGGGACTTGTGCCACTCCTTAGGGTTATTTATGGAACCTCTCGGGCAGGGACAGGGAGTGGGTTCCCCTTTCCAGACCCTGCCCGGGGACTTGTGCCACTCCTCAGGGTTATATATGGAACCTCTCGGGCAGGGACAGGGAGTGGGTTCCCCTTTCCAGACCCTGCCCGGGGACTTGTGCCACTCCTTAGGGTTATTTATGGAACGTCTCGGGCAGGGACAGGGAGTGGGTTCCCCTTTCCAGACACTGCCCGGGGACTTGTGCCACTCCTCAGGGTTATTTATGGAACCTCTCGGACATGGATAGGGAGTGGGTTCCCCTTTCCAGACCCTGCCCGGGGACTTGTGCCACTCCTCAGTGTTATATATGGAACCTCTCGGACAGGGACAGGGAGTGGGTTCCCCTTTCCAGACCCTGCCCGGGGTCTTGTGTCACTCCTCAGGGTTATATATGGAACCTCTCGGACAGGGACAGGGAGTGGGTTCCCCTTTCCAGACCCTGCCCGGGGACTTGTACCACTCCTCAGGGTTATATATGGAACCTCTCGGGCAGGGACAGGGAGTGGGTTCCCCTTTCCAGACACTGCCCGGGGACTTGTGCCACTCCTCAGGGTTATTTATGGAACCTCTCGGACAAGGATAGGGAGTGGGTTCCCCTTTCCAGACCCTGCCCGGGGACTTGTGCCACTCCTCAGGGTTATATATGGAACCTCTCGGACAGGGACAGGGAGTGGGTTCCCCTTTCCAGACCCTGCCCGGGGACTTGTGCCACTCCTCAGTGTTATATATGGAACCTCTCGGACAGGGACAGGGAGTGGGTTCCCCTTTCCAGACCCTGCCCGGGGTCTTGTGTCACTCCTCAGGGTTATATATGGAACCTCTCGGACAGGGACAGGGAGTGGGTTCCCCTTTCCAGACCCTGCCCGGGGACGTGCCTCTCCTCAGGGTTATATATGGAACCTCTCGGAGAGGGACAGGGAGTGGGTTCCCCTTTCCAGACCCTGCCCGGGGACTTGTGCTGCTCCTCAGGGTTATATATGGAACCTCTCCGAGAGGGACAGGGAGTTGGTTCCCCTTTCCAGACCCTGCCCGGGGACTTGTGCCGCACCTCAGGGTTATATATGGAACCTCTCGGACAGGGACAGGGAGTGGGTTCCCCTTTCCAGACCCTGCCCGGGGACTTGTGCCACTCCTCAGGGTTATATATGGAACCTCTCGGACAGGGACAGGGAGTGGGTTCCCCTTTCCAGACCCTGCCCGGGGACTTGTACCACTCCTCAGGGTTATATATGGAACCTCTCGGACAGGGAGTGGGTTCCCCTTTCCAGACCCTGCCCGGGGACTTGTGCCACTCCTCAGGGTTATATATGGAACCTCTCGGACAGGGACAGGGAGTGGGTTCCCCTTTCCAGACACTGCCCGGGGACTTGTGCCACTCCTCAGGGTTATTTATGGAACCTCTCGGACAAGGATAGGGAGTGGGTTCCCCTTTCCAGACCCTGCCCGGGGACGTGCCTCTCCTCAGGGTTATATATGGAACCTCTCGGAGAGGGACAGGGAATGGGTTCCCTTTTCCAGACCCTGCCCGGGGACTTGTGCCACTCCTCAGGGTTATTTATGGAACCTCTCGGACAAGGATAGGGAGTGGGTTCCCCTTTCCAGACCCTGCCCGGGGACTTGTGCCACTCCTCAGGGTTATATATGGAACCTCTCGGACAGGGACAGGGAGTGGGTTCCCCTTTCCAGACCCTGCCCGGGGACTTGTGCCACTCCTCAGTGTTATATATGGAACCTCTCGGACAGGGACAGGGAGTGGGTTCCCCTTTCCAGACCCTGCCCGGGGACCTGAGCCACTCCTCAGGGTTATATATGGAACCTCTCGGACAGGGACAGGGAGTGGGTTCCCCTTTCCAGACCCTGCCCGGGGACTTGTACCACTCCTCAGGGTTATATATGGAACCTCTCGGACAGGGAGTGGGTTCCCCTTTCCAGACCCTGCCCGGGGACTTGAGCCACTCCTCAGGGTTATATATGGAACCTCTCGGACAGGGACAGGGAGTGGGTTCCCCTTTCCAGACCCTGCCCGGGGACTTGTACCACTCCTCAGGGTTATATATGGAACCTCTCGGACAGGGAGTGGGTTCCCCTTTCCAGACCCTGCCCGGGGACTTGTGCCACTCCTCAGGGTTATATATGGATCCTCTCGGACAGGAACAGGGAGTGGGTTCCCCTTTCCAGACCCTGCCCGGGGACTTGTGCCACTCCTCAGAGTTATATATGGAACCTCTCAGAAAGGGACAGGGAATGGGTTCCCTTTTCCAGACCCTGCCCGGGGACTTGTGCCACTCCTCAGGGTTATATATGGAACCTCTCGGGCAGGGACAGGGAGTGGGTTACCCTTTCCAGACCCTGCCCGGGGACTTGTGCCAGTCCTCAGTGTTATTTATGGAACCTCTCGGACAGGGATAGGGAGTGGGTTCCCCTTTCCAGACCCTGCCCGGGGACTTGTGCTACTCCTCAGGGTTATATATGGAACCTCTCGGACAGGGACAGGGAGTGGGTTCCCCTTTCCAGACCCTGCCCGGGGACTTGTGCCACTCCTCAGGGTTATATATGGAACCTCTCGGGCAGGGACAGGGAGTGGGTTCCCCTTTCCAGACCCTGCTCGGGGACGTGCCACTCCTCAGGGTTATATATAGAACCTCTCGGACAGGGACAGGGAGTGGGTTCCCCTTTCCAGACCCTGCCCGGGGACTTGTACCACTCCTCAGGGTTATATATGGAACCTCTCGGGCAGGGACAGGGAATGGGTTCCCTTTTCCAGACCCTGCCCGGGGACTTGTGCCACTCCTCAGGGTTATATATGGAACCTCTCGGGCAGGGACAGGGAATGGGTTCCCTTTTCCAGACCCTGCCCGGGGACTTGTGCCACTCCTTAGGGTTATTTATGGAACCTCTCGGGCAGGGACAGGGAGTGGGTTCCCCTTTCCAGACACTGCCCGGGGACTTGTGCCACTCCTCAGGGTTATTTATGGAACCTCTCGGACAGGGATAGGGAGTGGGTTCCCCTTTCCAGACCCTGCCCGGGGACTTGTGCCACTCCTCAGTGTTATATATGGAACCTCTCGGACAGGGACAGGGAGTGGGTTCCCCTTTCCAGACCCTGCCCGGGGTCTTGTGCCACTCCTCAGGGTTATATATGGAACCTCTCGGACAGGGACAGGGAGTGGGTTCCCCTTTCCAGACCCTGCCCGGGGACGTGCCTCTCCTCAGGGTTATATATGGAACCTCTCGGAGAGGGACAGGGAGTGGGTTCCCCTTTCCAGATCCTGCCCGGGGACTTGTACCACTCCTCAGGGTTATATATGGAACCTCTCGGGCAGGGACAGGGAGTGGGTTCCCCTTTCCAGACCCTGCTCGGGGACGTGCCACTCCTCAGGGTTATATATGGAACCTCTCGGACAGGGAGTGGGTTCCCCTTTCCAGACCCTGCCCGGGGACTTGTGCCACTCCTCAGGGTTATATATGGATCCTCTCGGACAGGAACAGGGAGTGGGTTCCCCTTTCCAGATCCTGCCCGGGGACTTGTACCACTCCTCAGGGTTATATATGGAACCTCTCGGGCAGGGACAGGGAGTGGGTTCCCCTTTCCAGACCCTGCCCGGGGACTTGTGCCACTCCTCAGGGTTATATATGGAACCTCTCGGACAGGGAGTGGGTTCCCCTTTCCAGACCCTGCCCGGGGACTTGTGCCACTCCTCAGGGTTATATATGGATCCTCTCGGACAGGAACAGGGAGTGGGTTCCCCTTTCCAGACCCTGCCCGGGGACTTGTGCCACTCCTCAGGGTTATATATGGATCCTCTCGGGCAGGGAGAGGGAATGGGTTCCCTTTTCCAGACCCTGCCCGGGGACTTGTGCCACTCCTTAGGGTTATTTATGGAACCTCTCGGGCAGGGACAGGGAGTGGGTTCCCCTTTCCAGACACTGCCCGGGGACTTGTGCCACTCCTCAGGGTTATTTATGGAACCTCTCTGACAGGGATAGGGAGTGGGTTCCCCTTTCCAGACCCTGCCCGGGGACTTGTGCCACTCCTCAGGGTTATATATGGAACCTCTCGGACAGGGACAGGGAGTGGGTTCCCCTTTCCAGACCCTGCCCGGGGACTTGTGCCACTCCTCAGTGTTATATATGGAACCTCTCGGACAGGGACAGGGAGTGGGTTCCCCTTTCCAGACCCTGCCCGGGGTCTTGTGCCACTCCTCAGGGTTATATATAGAACCTCTCGGACAGGGACAGGGAGTGGGTTCCCCTTTCCAGACCCTGCCCGGGGACGTGCCTCTCCTCAGGGTTATATATGGAACCTCTCGGAGAGGGACAGGGAGTGGGTTCCCCTTTCCAGACCCTGCCCGGGGACTTGTGCCACTCCTCAGGGTTATATATGGAACCTCTCGGAGAGGGACAGGGAGTTGGTTCCCCTTTCCAGACCCTGCCCGGGGACTTGTGCCGTTCCTCAGGGTTATATATGGAACCTCTCGGACAGGGACAGGGAGTGGGCTCCCCTTTCCAGACCCTGCCCGGGGACTTGTGCCGCTCCTCAGGGTTATATATGGAACCTCTCGGACAGGGACAGGGAGTGGGTTCCCCTTTCCAGACCCTGCCCGGGGACTTGAGCCACTCCTCAGGGTTATATATGGAACCTCTCGGACAGGGACAGGGAGTGGGTTCCCCTTTCCAGACCCTGCCCGGGGACTTGTACCACTCCTCAGGGTTATATATGGAACCTCTCGGACAGGGAGTGGGTTCCCCTTTCCAGACCCTGCCCGGGGACTTGTGCCACTCCTCAGGGTTATATATGGATCCTCTCGGACAGGAACAGGGAGTGGGTTCCCCTTTCCAGACCCTGCCCGGGATCTTGTGCCACTCCTCAGAGTTATATATGGAACCTCTCAGAAAGGGACAGGGAATGGGTTCCCTTTTCCAGACCCTGCCCGGGGACTTGTGCCACTCCTCAGGGTTATATATGGAACCTCTCGGGCAGGGACAGGGAGTGGGTTCCCCTTTCCAGACCCTGCCCGGGGACTTGTGCCACTCCTCAGTGTTATTTATGGAACCTCTCGGACAGGGATAGGGAGTGGGTTCCCCTTTCCAGACCCTGCCCGGGGACTTGTGCTACTCCTCAGGGTTATATATGGAACCTCTCGGACAGGGACAGGGAGTGGGTTCCCCTTTCCAGACCCTGCCCGGGGACTTGTGCCACTCCTCAGGGTTATATATGGAACCTCTCGGGCAGGGACAGGGAGTGGGTTCCCCTTTCCAGACCCTGCTCGGGGACGTGCCACTCCTCAGGGTTATATATAGAACCTCTCGGACAGGGACAGGGAGTGGGTTCCCCTTTCCAGACCCTGCCCGGGGACTTGTACCACTCCTCAGGGTTATATATGGAACCTCTCGGGCAGGGACAGGGAGTGGGTTCCCCTTTCCAGACCCTGCCCGGGGACTTGTGCCACTCCTCAGGGTTATATATGGAACCTCTCGGGCATGGACAGGGAGTGGGTTCCCCTTTCCAGACCCTGCCCGGGGACTTGTGCCACTCCTCAGGGTTATATATGGATCCTCTCGGACAGGAACAGGGAGTGGGTTCCCCTTTCCAGACCCTGCCCGGGGTCTTGTGCCACTCCTCAGGGTTATATATGGAACCTCTCGGACAGGGACAGGGAGTGGGTTCCCCTTTCCAGACCCTGCCTGGGGACGTGCCTCTCCTCAGGGTTATATATGGAACCTCTCGGAGAGGGACAGGGAGTGGGTTCCCCTTTCCAGATCCTGCCCGGGGACTTGTACCACTCCTCAGGGTTATATATGGAACCTCTCGGGCAGGGACAGGGAGTGGGTTCCCCTTTCCAGACCCTGCTCGGGGACGTGCCACTCCTCAGGGTTATATATGGAACCTCTCGGACAGGGAGTGGGTTCCCCTTTCCAGACCCTGCCCGGGGACTTGTGCCACTCCTCAGGGTTATTTATGGAACCTCTCGGACAAGGATAGGGAGTGGGTTCCCCTTTCCAGACCCTGCCCGGGGACTTGTGCCACTCCTCAGGGTTATATATGGAACCTCTCGGACATGGACAGGGAGTGGGTTCCCCTTTCCAGACCCTGCCCGGGGTCTTGTGCCACTCCTCAGGGTTATTTATGGAACCTCTCGGACAAGGATAGGGAGTGGGTTCCCCTTTCCAGACCCTGCCCGGGGACTTGTGCCACTCCTCAGGGTTATATATGGAACCTCTCGGACAGGGACAGGGAGTGGGTTCCCCTTTCCAGACCCTGCCCGGGGACTTGTGCCACTCCTCAGTGTTATATATGGAACCTCTCGGACAGGGACAGGGAGTGGGTTCCCCTTTCCAGACCCTGCCCGGGGACTTGAGCCACTCCTCAGGGTTATATATGGAACCTCTCGGACAGGGACAGGGAGTGGGTTCCCCTTTCCAGACCCTGCCCGGGGACTTGTACCACTCCTCAGGGTTATATATGGAACCTCTCGGACAGGGAGTGGGTTCCCCTTTCCAGACCCTGCCCGGGGACTTGAGCCACTCCTCAGGGTTATATATGGAACCTCTCGGACAGGGACAGGGAGTGGGTTCCCCTTTCCAGACCCTGCCCGGGGACTTGTACCACTCCTCAGGGTTATATATGGAACCTCTCGGACAGGGAGTGGGTTCCCCTTTCCAGACCCTGCCCGGGGACTTGTGCCACTCCTCAGGGTTATTTATGGAACCTCTCGGACAGGGATAGGGAGTGGGTTCCCCTTTCCAGACCCTGCCCGGGGACTTGTGCTACTCCTCAGGGTTATATATGGAACCTCTCGGACAGGGACAGGGAGTGGGTTCCCCTTTCCAGACCCTGCCCGGGGACTTGTGCCACTCCTCAGGGTTATATATGGAACCTCTCGGGCAGGGACAGGGAGTGGGTTCCCCTTTCCAGACCCTGCTCGGGGACGTGCCACTCCTCAGGGTTATATATAGAACCTCTCGGACAGGGACAGGGAGTGGGTTCCCCTTTCCAGACCCTGCCCGGGGACTTGTACCACTCCTCAGGGTTATATATGGAACCTCTCGGGCAGGGACAGGGAATGGGTTCCCTTTTCCAGACCCTGCCTGGGGACTTGTGCCACTCCTCAGGGTTATATATGGAACCTCTCGGGCAGGGACAGGGAATGGGTTCCCTTTTCCAGACCCTGCCCGGGGACTTGTGCCACTCCTTAGGGTTATTTATGGAACCTCTCGGGCAGGGACAGGGAGTGGGTTCCCCTTTCCAGACACTGCCCGGGGACTTGTGCCACTCCTCAGGGTTATTTATGGAACCTCTCGGACAGGGATAGGGAGTGGGTTCCCCTTTCCAGACCCTGCCCGGGGACTTGTGCCACTCCTCAGGGTTATATATGGAACCTCTCGGACAGGGACAGGGAGTGGGTTCCCCTTTCCAGACCCTGCCCGGGGACTTGTGCCACTCCTCAGTGTTATATATGGAACCTCTCGGACAGGGACAGGGAGTGGGTTCCCCTTTCCAGACCCTGCCCGGGGTCTTGTGCCACTCCTCAGGGTTATATATGGAACCTCTCGGACAGGGACAGGGAGTGGGTTCCCCTTTCCAGACCCTGCCCGGGGACGTGCCTCTCCTCAGGGTTATATATGGAACCTCTCGGAGAGGGACAGGGAGTGGGTTCCCCTTTCCAGACCCTGCCCGGGGACTTGTACCACTCCTCAGGGTTATATATGGAACCTCTCGGACAGGGAGTGGGTTCCCCTTTCCAGACCCTGCCCGGGGACTTGAGCCACTCCTCAGGGTTATATATGGAACCTCTCGGACAGGGACAGGGAGTGGGTTCCCCTTTCCAGACCCTGCCCGGGGACTTGTACCACTCCTCAGGGTTATATATGGAACCTCTCGGACAGGGAGTGGGTTCCCCTTTCCAGACCCTGCCCGGGGACTTGTGCCACTCCTCAGGGTTATATATGGATCCTCTCGGACAGGAACAGGGAGTGGGTTCCCCTTTCCAGACCCTGCCCGGGGACTTGTGCCACTCCTCAGAGTTATATATGGAACCTCTCAGAAAGGGACAGGGAATGGGTTCCCTTTTCCAGACCCTGCCCGGGGACTTGTGCCACTCCTCAGGGTTATATATGGAACCTCTCGGGCAGGGACAGGGAGTGGGTTCCCCTTTCCAGACCCTGCCCGGGGACTTGTGCCAGTCCTCAGTGTTATTTATGGAACCTCTCGGACAGGGATAGGGAGTGGGTTCCCCTTTCCAGACCCTGCCCGGGGACTTGTGCTACTCCTCAGGGTTATATATGGAACCTCTCGGACAGGGACAGGGAGTGGGTTCCCCTTTCCAGACCCTGCCCGGGGACTTGTGCCACTCCTCAGGGTTATATATGGAACCTCTCGGGCAGGGACAGGGAGTGGGTTCCCCTTTCCAGACCCTGCTCGGGGACGTGCCACTCCTCAGGGTTATATATAGAACCTCTCGGACAGGGACAGGGAGTGGGTTCCCCTTTCCAGACCCTGCCCGGGGACTTGTACCACTCCTCAGGGTTATATATGGAACCTCTCGGGCAGGGACAGGGAATGGGTTCCCTTTTCCAGACCCTGCCTGGGGACTTGTGCCACTCCTCAGGGTTATATATGGAACCTCTCGGGCAGGGACAGGGAATGGGTTCCCTTTTCCAGACCCTGCCCGGGGACTTGTGCCACTCCTTAGGGTTATTTATGGAACCTCTCGGGCAGGGACAGGGAGTGGGTTCCCCTTTCCAGACACTGCCCGGGGACTTGTGCCACTCCTCAGGGTTATTTATGGAACCTCTCGGACAGGGATAGGGAGTGGGTTCCCCTTTCCAGACCCTGCCCGGGGACTTGTGCCACTCCTCAGGGTTATATATGGAACCTCTCGGACAGGGACAGGGAGTGGGTTCCCCTTTCCAGACCCTGCCCGGGGACTTGTGCCACTCCTCAGTGTTATATATGGAACCTCTCGGACAGGGACAGGGAGTGGGTTCCCCTTTCCAGACCCTGCCCGGGGTCTTGTGCCACTCCTCAGGGTTATATATGGAACCTCTCGGACAGGGACAGGGAGTGGGTTCCCCTTTCCAGACCCTGCCCGGGGACGTGCCTCTCCTCAGGGTTATATATGGAACCTCTCGGAGAGGGACAGGGAGTGGGTTCCCCTTTCCAGATCCTGCCCGGGGACTTGTACCACTCCTCAGGGTTATATATGGAACCTCTCGGGCAGGGACAGGGAGTGGGTTCCCCTTTCCAGACCCTGCTCGGGGACGTGCCACTCCTCAGGGTTATATATGGAACCTCTCGGACAGGGAGTGGGTTCCCCTTTCCAGACCCTGCCCGGGGACTTGTGCCACTCCTCAGGGTTATATATGGATCCTCTCGGACAGGAACAGGGAGTGGGTTCCCCTTTCCAGATCCTGCCCGGGGACTTGTACCACTCCTCAGGGTTATATATGGAACCTCTCGGGCAGGGACAGGGAGTGGGTTCCCCTTTCCAGACCCTGCCCGGGGACTTGTGCCACTCCTCAGGGTTATATATGGAACCTCTCGGACAGGGAGTGGGTTCCCCTTTCCAGACCCTGCCCGGGGACTTGTGCCACTCCTCAGGGTTATATATGGATCCTCTCGGACAGGAACAGGGAGTGGGTTCCCCTTTCCAGACCCTGCCCGGGGTCTTGTGCCACTCCTCAGGGTTATATATGGAACCTCTCGGACAGGGACAGGGAGTGGGTTCCCCTTTCCAGACCCTGCCCGGGGACGTGCCTCTCCTCAGGGTTATATATGGAACCTCTCGGAGAGGGACAGGGAGTGGGTTCCCCTTTCCAGATCCTGCCCGGGGACTTGTACCACTCCTCAGGGTTATATATGGAACCTCTCGGGCAGGGACAGGGAGTGGGTTCCCCTTTCCAGACCCTGCTCGGGGACGTGCCACTCCTCAGGGTTATATATGGAACCTCTCGGACAGGGAGTGGGTTCCCCTTTCCAGACCCTGCCCGGGGACTTGTGCCACTCCTCAGGGTTATATATGGATCCTCTCGGACAGGAACAGGGAGTGGGTTCCCCTTTCCAGATCCTGCCCGGGGACTTGTACCACTCCTCAGGGTTATATATGGAACCTCTCGGGCAGGGACAGGGAGTGGGTTCCCCTTTCCAGACCCTGCCCGGGGACTTGTGCCACTCCTCAGGGTTATATATGGAACCTCTCGGACAGGGAGTGGGTTCCCCTTTCCAGACCCTGCCCGGGGACTTGTGCCACTCCTCAGGGTTATATATGGATCCTCTCGGACAGGAACAGGGAGTGGGTTCCCCTTTCCAGACCCTGCCCGGGGACTTGTGCCACTCCTCAGGGTTATATATGGATCCTCTCGGGCAGGGAGAGGGAATGGGTTCCCTTTTCCAGACC
Organism: Hemitrygon akajei; assembly: GCF_048418815.1. NCBI lineage: Eukaryota > Metazoa > Chordata > Chondrichthyes > Myliobatiformes > Dasyatidae > Hemitrygon > Hemitrygon akajei. Next base: position 346,593 of record NW_027331969.1, read on the forward strand.
CTGCCCGGGGACTTGTGCCACTCCTTAGGGTTATTTATGGAACCTCTCGGGCAGGGACAGGGAGTGGGTTCCCCTTTCCAGACACTGCCCGGGGACTTGTGCCACTCCTCAGGGTTATTTATGGAACCTCTCGGACAGGGATAGGGAGTGGGTTCCCCTTTCCAGACCCTGCCCGGGGACTTGTGCCACTCCTCAGGGTTATATATGGAACCTCTCGGACAGGGACAGGGAGTGGGTTCCCCTTTCCAGACCCTGCCCGGGGACTTGTGCCACTCCTCAGTGTTATATATGGAACCTCTCGGACAGGGACAGGGAGTGGGTTCCCCTTTCCAGACCCTGCCCGGGGTCTTGTGCCACTCCTCAGGGTTATATATAGAACCTCTCGGACAGGGACAGGGAGTGGGTTCCCCTTTCCAGACCCTGCCCGGGGACGTGCCTCTCCTCAGGGTTATATATGGAACCTCTCGGAGAGGGACAGGGAGTGCGTTCCCCTTTCCAGACCCTGCCCGGGGACTTGTGCCACTCCTCAGGGTTATATATGGAACCTCTCGGAGAGGGACAGGGAGTTGGTTCCCCTTTCCAGACCCTGCCCGGGGACTTGTGCCGTTCCTCAGGGTTATATATGGAACCTCTCGGACAGGGACAGGGAGTGGGCTCCCCTTTCCAGACCCTGCCCGGGGACTTGTGCCGCTCCTCAGGGTTATATATGGAACCTCTCGGACAGGGACAGGGAGTGGGTTCCCCTTTCCAGACCCTGCCCGGGGACTTGAGCCACTCCTCAGGGTTATATATGGAACCTCTCGGACAGGGACAGGGAGTGGGTTCCCCTTTCCAGACCCTGCCCGGGGACTTGTACCACTCCTCAGGGTTATATATGGAACCTCTCGGACAGGGAGTGGGTTCCCCTTTCCAGACCCTGCCCGGGGACTTGTGCCACTCCTCAGGGTTATATATGGATCCTCTCGGACAGGAACAGGGAGTGGGTTCCCCTTTCCAGACCCTGCCCGGGATCTTGTGCCACTCCTCAGAGTTATATATGGAACCTCTCAGAAAGGGACAGGGAATGGGTTCCCTTTTCCAGACCCTGCCCGGGGACTTGTGCCACTCCTCAGGGTTATATATGGAACCTCTCGGGCAGGGACAGGGAGTGGGTTCCCCTTTCCAGACCCTGCCCGGGGACTTGTGCCACTCCTCAGTGTTATTTATGGAACCTCTCGGACAGGGATAGGGAGTGGGTTCCCCTTTCCAGACCCTGCCCGGGGACTTGTGCTACTCCTCAGGGTTATATATGGAACCTCTCGGACAGGGACAGGGAGTGGGTTCCCCTTTCCAGACCCTGCCCGGGGACTTGTGCCACTCCTCAGGGTTATATATGGAACCTCTCGGGCAGGGACAGGGAGTGGGTTCCCCTTTCCAGACCCTGCTCGGGGACGTGCCACTCCTCAGGGTTATATATAGAACCTCTCGGACAGGGACAGGGAGTGGGTTCCCCTTTCCAGACCCTGCCCGGGGACTTGTACCACTCCTCAGGGTTATATATGGAACCTCTCGGGCAGGGACAGGGAGTGGGTTCCCCTTTCCAGACCCTGCCCGGGGACTTGTGCCACTCCTCAGGGTTATATATGGAACCTCTCGGGCATGGACAGGGAGTGGGTTCCCCTTTCCAGACCCTGCCCGGGGACTTGTGCCACTCCTCAGGGTTATATATGGATCCTCTCGGACAGGAACAGGGAGTGGGTTCCCCTTTCCAGACCCTGCCCGGGGTCTTGTGCCACTCCTCAGGGTTATATATGGAACCTCTCGGACAGGGACAGGGAGTGGGTTCCCCTTTCCAGACCCTGCCTGGGGACGTGCCTCTCCTCAGGGTTATATATGGAACCTCTCGGAGAGGGACAGGGAGTGGGTTCCCCTTTCCAGATCCTGCCCGGGGACTTGTACCACTCCTCAGGGTTATATATGGAACCTCTCGGGCAGGGACAGGGAGTGGGTTCCCCTTTCCAGACCCTGCTCGGGGACGTGCCACTCCTCAGGGTTATATATGGAACCTCTCGGACAGGGAGTGGGTTCCCCTTTCCAGACCCTGCCCGGGGACTTGTGCCACTCCTCAGGGTTATTTATGGAACCTCTCGGACAAGGATAGGGAGTGGGTTCCCCTTTCCAGACCCTGCCCGGGGACTTGTGCCACTCCTCAGGGTTATATATGGAACCTCTCGGACAGGGACAGGGAGTGGGTTCCCCTTTCCAGACCCTGCCCGGGGACTTGTGCCACTCCTCAGTGTTATATATGGAACCTCTCGGACAGGGACAGGGAGTGGGTTCCCCTTTCCAGACCCTGCCCGGGGTCTTGTGCCACTCCTCAGGGTTATATATGGAACCTCTCGGACAGGGACAGGGAGTGGGTTCCCCTTTCCAGACCCTGCCCGGGGACGTGCCTCTCCTCAGGGTTATATATGGAACCTCTCGGAGAGGGACAGGGAGTGGGTTCCCCTTTCCAGATCCTGCCCGGGGACTTGTACCACTCCTCAGGGTTATATATGGAACCTCTCGGGCAGGGACAGGGAGTGGGTTCCCCTTTCCAGACCCTGCTCGGGGACGTGCCACTCCTCAGGGTTATATATGGAACCTCTCGGACAGGGAGTGGGTTCCCCTTTCCAGACCCTGCCCGGGGACTTGTGCCACTCCTCAGGGTTATATATGGATCCTCTCGGACAGGAACAGGGAGTGGGTTCCCCTTTCCAGATCCTGCCCGGGGACTTGTACCACTCCTCAGGGTTATATATGGAACCTCTCGGGCAGGGACAGGGAGTGGGTTCCCCTTTCCAGACCCTGCCCGGGGACTTGTGCCACTCCTCAGGGTTATATATGGAACCTCTCGGACAGGGAGTGGGTTCCCCTTTCCAGACCCTGCCCGGGGACTTGTGCCAGTCCTCAGGGTTATATATGGATCCTCTCGGACAGGAACAGGGAGTGGGTTCCCCTTTCCAGACCCTGCCCGGGGACTTGTGCCACTCCTCAGGGTTATATATGGATCCTCTCGGGCAGGGAGAGGGAATGGGTTCCCTTTTCCAGACCCTGCCCGGGGACTTGTGCCACTCCTTAGGGTTATTTATGGAACCTCTCGGGCAGGGACAGGGAGTGGGTTCCCCTTTCCAGACACTGCCCGGGGACTTGTGCCACTCCTCAGGGTTATTTATGGAACCTCTCGGACAGGGATAGGGAGTGGGTTCCCCTTTCCAGACCCTGCCCGGGGACTTGTGCCACTCCTCAGGGTTATATATGGAACCTCTCGGACAGGGACAGGGAGTGGGTTCCCCTTTCCAGACCCTGCCCGGGGACTTGTGCCACTCCTCAGTGTTATATATGGAACCTCTCGGACAGGGACAGGGAGTGGGTTCCCCTTTCCAGACCCTGCCCGGGGTCTTGTGCCACTCCTCAGGGTTATATATAGAACCTCTCGGACAGGGACAGGGAGTGGGTTCCCCTTTCCAGACCCTGCCCGGGGACGTGCCTCTCCTCAGGGTTATATATGGAACCTCTCGGAGAGGGACAGGGAGTGCGTTCCCCTTTCCAGACCCTGCCCGGGGACTTGTGCCACTCCTCAGGGTTATATATGGAACCTCTCGGAGAGGGACAGGGAGTTGGTTCCCCTTTCCAGACCCTGCCCGGGGACTTGTGCCGTTCCTCAGGGTTATATATGGAACCTCTCGGACAGGGACAGGGAGTGGGCTCCCCTTTCCAGACCCTGCCCGGGGACTTGTGCCGCTCCTCAGGGTTATATATGGAACCTCTCGGACAGGGACAGGGAGTGGGTTCCCCTTTCCAGACCCTGCCCGGGGACTTGAGCCACTCCTCAGGGTTATATATGGAACCTCTCGGACAGGGACAGGGAGTGGGTTCCCCTTTCCAGACCCTGCCCGGGGACTTGTACCACTCCTCAGGGTTATATATGGAACCTCTCGGACAGGGAGTGGGTTCCCCTTTCCAGACCCTGCCCGGGGACTTGTGCCACTCCTCAGGGTTATATATGGATCCTCTCGGACAGGAACAGGGAGTGGGTTCCCCTTTCCAGACCCTGCCCGGGATCTTGTGCCACTCCTCAGAGTTATATATGGAACCTCTCAGAAAGGGACAGGGAATGGGTTCCCTTTTCCAGACCCTGCCCGGGGACTTGTGCCACTCCTCAGGGTTATATATGGAACCTCTCGGGCAGGGACAGGGAGTGGGTTCCCCTTTCCAGACCCTGCCCGGGGACTTGTGCCACTCCTCAGTGTTATTTATGGAACCTCTCGGACAGGGATAGGGAGTGGGTTCCCCTTTCCAGACCCTGCCCGGGGACTTGTGCTACTCCTCAGGGTTATATATGGAACCTCTCGGACAGGGACAGGGAGTGGGTTCCCCTTTCCAGACCCTGCCCGGGGACTTGTGCCACTCCTCAGGGTTATATATGGAACCTCTCGGGCAGGGACAGGGAGTGGGTTCCCCTTTCCAGACCCTGCTCGGGGACGTGCCACTCCTCAGGGTTATATATAGAACCTCTCGGACAGGGACAGGGAGTGGGTTCCCCTTTCCAGACCCTGCCCGGGGACTTGTACCACTCCTCAGGGTTATATATGGAACCTCTCGGGCAGGGACAGGGAGTGGGTTCCCCTTTCCAGACCCTGCCCGGGGACTTGTGCCACTCCTCAGGGTTATATATGGAACCTCTCGGGCATGGACAGGGAGTGGGTTCCCCTTTCCAGACCCTGCCCGGGGACTTGTGCCACTCCTCAGGGTTATATATGGATCCTCTCGGACAGGAACAGGGAGTGGGTTCCCCTTTCCAGACCCTGCCCGGGGTCTTGTGCCACTCCTCAGGGTTATATATGGAACCTCTCGGACAGGGACAGGGAGTGGGTTCCCCATTCCAGACCCTGCCTGGGGACGTGCCTCTCCTCAGGGTTATATATGGAACCTCTCGGAGAGGGACAGGGAGTGGGTTCCCCTTTCCAGATCCTGCCCGGGGACTTGTACCACTCCTCAGGGTTATATATGGAACCTCTCGGGCAGGGACAGGGAGTGGGTTCCCCTTTCCAGACCCTGCTCGGGGACGTGCCACTCCTCAGGGTTATATATGGAACCTCTCGGACAGGGAGTGGGTTCCCCTTTCCAGACCCTGCCCGGGGACTTGTGCCACTCCTCAGGGTTATTTATGGAACCTCTCGGACAAGGATAGGGAGTGGGTTCCCCTTTCCAGACCCTGCCCGGGGACTTGTGCCACTCCTCAGGGTTATATATGGAACCTCTCGGACAGGGACAGGGAGTGGGTTCCCCTTTCCAGACCCTGCCCGGGGTCTTGTGCCACTCCTCAGGGTTATTTATGGAACCTCTCGGACAAGGATAGGGAGTGGGTTCCCCTTTCCAGACCCTGCCCGGGGACTTGTGCCACTCCTCAGGGTTATATATGGAACCTCTCGGACAGGGACAGGGAGTGGGTTCCCCTTTCCAGACCCTGCCCGGGGACTTGTGCCACTCCTCAGTGTTATATATGGAACCTCTCGGACAGGGACAGGGAGTGGGTTCCCCTTTCCAGACCCTGCCCGGGGACTTGAGCCACTCCTCAGGGTTATATATGGAACCTCTCGGACAGGGACAGGGAGTGGGTTCCCCTTTCCAGACCCTGCCCGGGGACTTGTACCACTCCTCAGGGTTATATATGGAACCTCTCGGACAGGGAGTGGGTACCCCTTTCCAGACCCTGCCCGGGGACTTGAGCCACTCCTCAGGGTTATATATGGAACCTCTCGGACAGGGACAGGGAGTGGGTTCCCCTTTCCAGACCCTGCCCGGGGACTTGTACCACTCCTCAGGGTTATATATGGAACCTCTCGGACAGGGAGTGGGTTCCCCTTTCCAGACCCTGCCCGGGGACTTGTGCCACTCCTCAGTGTTATATATGGAACCTCTCGGACAGGGACAGGGAGTGGGTTCCCCTTTCCAGACCCTGCCCGGGGACTTGAGCCACTCCTCAGGGTTATATATGGAACCTCTCGGACAGGGACAGGGAGTGGGTTCCCCTTTCCAGACCCTGCCCGGGGACTTGTACCACTCCTCAGGGTTATATATGGAACCTCTCGGACAGGGAGTGGGTTCCCCTTTCCAGACCCTGCCCGGGGACTTGAGCCACTCCTCAGGGTTATATATGGAACCTCTCGGACAGGGACAGGGAGTGGGTTCCCCTTTCCAGACCCTGCCCGGGGACTTGTACCACTCCTCAGGGTTATATATGGAACCTCTCGGACAGGGAGTGGGTTCCCCTTTCCAGACCCTGCCCGGGGACTTGTGCCACTCCTCAGGGTTATATATGGATCCTCTCGGACAGGAACAGGGAGTGGGTTCCCCTTTCCAGACCCTGCCCGGGGACTTGTGCCACTCCTCAGAGTTATATATGGAACCTCTCAGAAAGGGACAGGGAATGGGTTCCCTTTTCCAGACCCTGCCCGGGGACTTGTGCCACTCCTCAGGGTTATATATGGAACCTCTCGGGCAGGGACAGGGAGTGGGTTCCCCTTTCCAGACCCTGCCCGGGGACTTGTGCCAGTCCTCAGTGTTATTTATGGAACCTCTCGGACAGGGATAGGGAGTGGGTTCCCCTTTCCAGACCCTGCCCGGGGACTTGTGCTACTCCTCAGGGTTATATATGGAACCTCTCGGACAGGGACAGGGAGTGGGTTCCCCTTTCCAGACACTGCCCGGGGACTTGTGCCACTCCTCAGGGTTATATATGGAACCTCTCGGGCAGGGACAGGGAGTGGGTTCCCCTTTCCAGACCCTGCTCGGGGACGTGCCACTCCTCAGGGTTATATATAGAACCTCTCGGACAGGGACAGGGAGTGGGTTCCCCTTTCCAGACCCTGCCCGGGGACTTGTACCACTCCTCAGGGTTATATATGGAACCTCTCGGGCAGGGACAGGGAATGGGTTCCCTTTTCCAGACCCTGCCCGGGGACTTGTGCCAATCCTCAGGGTTATATATGGAACCTCTCGGGCAGGGACAGGGAATGGGTTCCCTTTTCCAGACCCTGCCCGGGGACTTGTGCCACTCCTGAGGGTTATTTATGGAACCTCTCGGGCAGGGACAGGGAGTGGGTTCCCCTTTCCAGACACTGCCCGGGGACTTGTGCCACTCCTCAGGGTTATTTATGGAACCTCTCGGACAGGGACAGGGAGTGGGTTCCCCTTTCCAGACCCTGCCTGGGGACGTGCCTCTCCTCAGGGTTATATATGGAACCTCTCGGAGAGGGACAGGGAGTGGGTTCCCCTTTCCAGATCCTGCCCGGGGACTTGTACCACTCCTCAGGGTTATATATGGAACCTCTCGGGCAGGGACAGGGAGTGGGTTCCCCTTTCCAGACCCTGCTCTGGGACGTGCCACTCCTCAGGGTTATATATGGAACCTCTCGGACAGGGAGTGGGTTCCCCTTTCCAGACCCTGCCCGGGGACTTGTGCCACTCCTCAGGGTTATATATGGATCCTCTCGGACAGGAACAGGGAGTGGGTTCCCCTTTCCAGATCCTGCCCGGGGACTTGTACCACTCCTCAGGGTTATATATGGAACCTCTCGGGCAGGGACAGGGAGTGGGTTCCCCTTTCCAGACCCTGCCCGGGGACTTGTGCCACTCCTCAGGGTTATATATGGAACCTCTCGGACAGGGAGTGGGTTCCCCTTTCCAGACCCTGCCCGGGGACTTGTGCCACTCCTCAGGGTTATATATGGATCCTCTCGGACAGGAACAGGGAGTGGGTTCCCCTTTCCAGACCCTGCCCGGGGACTTGTGCCACTCCTCAGGGTTATATATGGATCCTCTCGGGCAGGGAGAGGGAATGGGTTCCCTTTTCCAGACCCTGCCCGGGGACTTGTGCCACTCCTTAGGGTTATTTATGGAACCTCTCGGGCAGGGACAGGGAGTGGGTTCCCCTTTCCAGACACTGCCCGGGGACTTGTGCCACTCCTCAGGGTTATTTATGGAACCTCTCGGACAGGGATAGGGAGTGGGTTCCCCTTTCCAGACCCTGCCCGGGGACTTGTGCCACTCCTCAGGGTTATATATGGAACCTCTCGGACAGGGACAGGGAGTGGGTTCCCCTTTCCAGACCCTGCCCGGGGACTTGTGCCACTCCTCAGTGTTATATATGGAACCTCTCGGACAGGGACAGGGAGTGGGTTCCCCTTTGCAGACCCTGCCCGGGGTCTTGTGCCACTCCTCAGGGTTATATATAGAACCTCTCGGACAGGGACAGGGAGTGGGTTCCCCTTTCCAGACCCTGCCCGGGGACGTGCCTCTCCTCAGGGTTATATATGGAACCTCTCGGAGAGGGACAGGGAGTGCGTTCCCCTTTCCAGACCCTGCCCGGGGACTTGTGCCACTCCTCAGGGTTATATATGGAACCTCTCGGAGAGGGACAGGGAGTTGGTTCCCCTTTCCAGACCCTGCCCGGGGACTTGTGCCGTTCCTCAGGGTTATATATGGAACCTCTCGGACAGGGACAGGGAGTGGGCTCCCCTTTCCAGACCCTGCCCGGGGACTTGTGCCGCTCCTCAGGGTTATATATGGAACCTCTCGGACAGGGACAGGGAGTGGGTTCCCCTTTCCAGACCCTGCCCGGGGACTTGAGCCACTCCTCAGGGTTATATATGGAACCTCTCGGACAGGGACAGGGAGTGGGTTCCCCTTTCCAGACCCTGCCCGGGGACTTGTACCACTCCTCAGGGTTATATATGGAACCTCTCGGACAGGGAGTGGGTTCCCCTTTCCAGACCCTGCCCGGGGACTTGTGCCACTCCTCAGGGTTATATATGGATCCTCTCGGACAGGAACAGGGAGTGGGTTCCCCTTTCCAGACCCTGCCCGGGATCTTGTGCCACTCCTCAGAGTTATATATGGAACCTCTCAGAAAGGGACAGGGAATGGGTTCCCTTTTCCAGACCCTGCCCGGGGACTTGTGCCACTCCTCAGGGTTATATATGGAACCTCTCGGGCAGGGACAGGGAGTGGGTTCCCCTTTCCAGACCCTGCCCGGGGACTTGTGCCACTCCTCAGTGTTATTTATGGAACCTCTCGGACAGGGATAGGGAGTGGGTTCCCCTTTCCAGACCCTGCCCGGGGACTTGTGCTACTCCTCAGGGTTATATATGGAACCTCTCGGACAGGGACAGGGAGTGGGTTCCCCTTTCCAGACCCTGCCCGGGGACTTGTGCCACTCCTCAGGGTTATATATGGAACCTCTCGGGCAGGGACAGGGAGTGGGTTCCCCTTTCCAGACCCTGCTCGGGGACGTGCCACTCCTCAGGGTTATATATAGAACCTCTCGGACAGGGACAGGGAGTGGGTTCCCCTTTCCAGACCCTGCCCGGGGACTTGTACCACTCCTCAGGGTTATATATGGAACCTCTCGGGCAGGGACAGGGAGTGGGTTCCCCTTTCCAGACCCTGCCCGGGGACTTGTGCCACTCCTCAGGGTTATATATGGAACCTCTCGGGCATGGACAGGGAGTGGGTTCCCCTTTCCAGACCCTGCCCGGGGACTTGTGCCACTCCTCAGGGTTATATATGGATCCTCTCGGACAGGAACAGGGAGTGGGTTCCCCTTTCCAGACCCTGCCCGGGGTCTTGTGCCACTCCTCAGGGTTATATATGGAACCTCTCGGACAGGGACAGGGAGTGGGTTCCCCTTTCCAGACCCTGCCTGGGGACGTGCCTCTCCTCAGGGTTATATATGGAACCTCTCGGAGAGGGACAGGGAGTGGGTTCCCCTTTCCAGATCCTGCCCGGGGACTTGTACCACTCCTCAGGGTTATATATGGAACCTCTCGGGCAGGGACAGGGAGTGGGTTCCCCTTTCCAGACCCTGCTCGGGGACGTGCCACTCCTCAGGGTTATATATGGAACCTCTCGGACAGGGAGTGGGTTCCCCTTTCCAGACCCTGCCCGGGGACTTGTGCCACTCCTCAGGGTTATTTATGGAACCTCTCGGACAAGGATAGGGAGTGGGTTCCCCTTTCCAGACCCTGCCCGGGGACTTGTGCCACTCCTCAGGGTTATATATGGAACCTCTCGGACAGGGACAGGGAGTGGGTTCCCCTTTCCAGACCCTGCCCGGGGACTTGTGCCACTCCTCAGTGTTATATATGGAACCTCTCGGACAGGGACAGGGAGTGGGTTCCCCTTTCCAGACCCTGCCCGGGGTCTTGTGCCACTCCTCAGGGTTATATATGGAACCTCTCGGACAGGGACAGGGAGTGGGTTCCCCTTTCCAGACCCTGCCCGGGGACGTGCCTCTCCTCAGGGTTATATATGGAACCTCTCGGAGAGGGACAGGGAGTGGGTTCCCCTTTCCAGATCCTGCCCGGGGACTTGTACCACTCCTCAGGGTTATATATGGAACCTCTCGGGCAGGGACAGGGAGTGGGTTCCCCTTTCCAGACCCTGCTCGGGGACGTGCCACTCCTCAGGGTTATATATGGAACCTCTCGGACAGGGAGTGGGTTCCCCTTTCCAGACCCTGCCCGGGGACTTGTGCCACTCCTCAGGGTTATATATGGATCCTCTCGGACAGGAACAGGGAGTGGGTTCCCCTTTCCAGATCCTGCCCGGGGACTTGTACCACTCCTCAGGGTTATATATGGAACCTCTCGGGCAGGGACAGGGAGTGGGTTCCCCTTTCCAGACCCTGCCCGGGGACTTGTGCCACTCCTCAGGGTTATATATGGAACCTCTCGGACAGGGAGTGGGTTCCCCTTTCCAGACCCTGCCCGGGGACTTGTGCCAGTCCTCAGGGTTATATATGGATCCTCTCGGACAGGAACAGGGAGTGGGTTCCCCTTTCCAGACCCTGCCCGGGGACTTGTGCCACTCCTCAGGGTTATATATGGATCCTCTCGGGCAGGGAGAGGGAATGGGTTCCCTTTTCCAGACCCTGCCCGGGGACTTGTGCCACTCCTTAGGGTTATTTATGGAACCTCTCGGGCAGGGACAGGGAGTGGGTTCCCCTTTCCAGACACTGCCCGGGGACTTGTGCCACTCCTCAGGGTTATTTATGGAACCTCTCGGACAGGGATAGGGAGTGGGTTCCCCTTTCCAGACCCTGCCCGGGGACTTGTGCCACTCCTCAGGGTTATATATGGAACCTCTCGGACAGGGACAGGGAGTGGGTTCCCCTTTCCAGACCCTGCCCGGGGACTTGTGCCACTCCTCAGTGTTATATATGGAACCTCTCGGACAGGGACAGGGAGTGGGTTCCCCTTTCCAGACCCTGCCCGGGGTCTTGTGCCACTCCTCAGGGTTATATATAGAACCTCTCGGACAGGGACAGGGAGTGGGTTCCCCTTTCCAGACCCTGCCCGGGGACGTGCCTCTCCTCAGGGTTATATATGGAACCTCTCGGAGAGGGACAGGGAGTGCGTTCCCCTTTCCAGACCCTGCCCGGGGACTTGTGCCACTCCTCAGGGTTATATATGGAACCTCTCGGAGAGGGACAGGGAGTTGGTTCCCCTTTCCAGACCCTGCCCGGGGACTTGTGCCGTTCCTCAGGGTTATATATGGAACCTCTCGGACAGGGACAGGGAGTGGGCTCCCCTTTCCAGACCCTGCCCGGGGACTTGTGCCGCTCCTCAGGGTTATATATGGAACCTCTCGGACAGGGACAGGGAGTGGGTTCCCCTTTCCAGACCCTGCCCGGGGACTTGAGCCACTCCTCAGGGTTATATATGGAACCTCTCGGACAGGGACAGGGAGTGGGTTCCCCTTTCCAGACCCTGCCCGGGGACTTGTACCACTCCTCAGGGTTATATATGGAACCTCTCGGACAGGGAGTGGGTTCCCCTTTCCAGACCCTGCCCGGGGACTTGTGCCACTCCTCAGGGTTATATATGGATCCTCTCGGACAGGAACAGGGAGTGGGTTCCCCTTTCCAGACCCTGCCCGGGATCTTGTGCCACTCCTCAGAGTTATATATGGAACCTCTCAGAAAGGGACAGGGAATGGGTTCCCTTTTCCAGACCCTGCCCGGGGACTTGTGCCACTCCTCAGGGTTATATATGGAACCTCTCGGGCAGGGACAGGGAGTGGGTTCCCCTTTCCAGACCCTGCCCGGGGACTTGTGCCACTCCTCAGTGTTATTTATGGAACCTCTCGGACAGGGATAGGGAGTGGGTTCCCCTTTCCAGACCCTGCCCGGGGACTTGTGCTACTCCTCAGGGTTATATATGGAACCTCTCGGACAGGGACAGGGAGTGGGTTCCCCTTTCCAGACCCTGCCCGGGGACTTGTGCCACTCCTCAGGGTTATATATGGAACCTCTCGGGCAGGGACAGGGAGTGGGTTCCCCTTTCCAGACCCTGCTCGGGGACGTGCCACTCCTCAGGGTTATATATAGAACCTCTCGGACAGGGACAGGGAGTGGGTTCCCCTTTCCAGACCCTGCCCGGGGACTTGTACCACTCCTCAGGGTTATATATGGAACCTCTCGGGCAGGGACAGGGAGTGGGTTCCCCTTTCCAGACCCTGCCCGGGGACTTGTGCCACTCCTCAGGGTTATATATGGAACCTCTCGGGCATGGACAGGGAGTGGGTTCCCCTTTCCAGACCCTGCCCGGGGACTTGTGCCACTCCTCAGGGTTATATATGGATCCTCTCGGACAGGAACAGGGAGTGGGTTCCCCTTTCCAGACCCTGCCCGGGGTCTTGTGCCACTCCTCAGGGTTATATATGGAACCTCTCGGACAGGGACAGGGAGTGGGTTCCCCTTTCCAGACCCTGCCTGGGGACGTGCCTCTCCTCAGGGTTATATATGGAACCTCTCGGAGAGGGACAGGGAGTGGGTTCCCCTTTCCAGATCCTGCCCGGGGACTTGTACCACTCCTCAGGGTTATATATGGAACCTCTCGGGCAGGGACAGGGAGTGGGTTCCCCTTTCCAGACCCTGCTCGGGGACGTGCCACTCCTCAGGGTTATATATGGAACCTCTCGGACAGGGAGTGGGTTCCCCTTTCCAGACCCTGCCCGGGGACTTGTGCCACTCCTCAGGGTTATTTATGGAACCTCTCGGACAAGGATAGGGAGTGGGTTCCCCTTTCCAGACCCTGCCCGGGGACTTGTGCCACTCCTCAGGGTTATATATGGAACCTCTCGGACAGGGACAGGGAGTGGGTTCCCCTTTCCAGACCCTGCCCGGGGTCTTGTGCCACTCCTCAGGGTTATTTATGGAACCTCTCGGACAAGGATAGGGAGTGGGTTCCCCTTTCCAGACCCTGCCCGGGGACTTGTGCCACTCCTCAGGGTTATATATGGAACCTCTCGGACAGGGACAGGGAGTGGGTTCCCCTTTCCAGACCCTGCCCGGGGACTTGTGCCACTCCTCAGTGTTATATATGGAACCTCTCGGACAGGGACAGGGAGTGGGTTCCCCTTTCCAGACCCTGCCCGGGGACTTGAGCCACTCCTCAGGGTTATATATGGAACCTCTCGGACAGGGACAGGGAGTGGGTTCCCCTTTCCAGACCCTGCCCGGGGACTTGTACCACTCCTCAGGGTTATATATGGAACCTCTCGGACAGGGAGTGGGTACCCCTTTCCAGACCCTGCCCGGGGACTTGAGCCACTCCTCAGGGTTATATATGGAACCTCTCGGACAGGGACAGGGAGTGGGTTCCCCTTTCCAGACCCTGCCCGGGGACTTGTACCACTCCTCAGGGTTATATATGGAACCTCTCGGACAGGGAGTGGGTTCCCCTTTCCAGACCCTGCCCGGGGACTTGTGCCACTCCTCAGTGTTATATATGGAACCTCTCGGACAGGGACAGGGAGTGGGTTCCCCTTTCCAGACCCTGCCCGGGGACTTGAGCCACTCCTCAGGGTTATATATGGAACCTCTCGGACAGGGACAGGGAGTGGGTTCCCCTTTCCAGACCCTGCCCGGGGACTTGTACCACTCCTCAGGGTTATATATGGAACCTCTCGGACAGGGAGTGGGTTCCCCTTTCCAGACCCTGCCCGGGGACTTGAGCCACTCCTCAGGGTTATATATGGAACCTCTCGGACAGGGACAGGGAGTGGGTTCCCCTTTCCAGACCCTGCCCGGGGACTTGTACCACTCCTCAGGGTTATATATGGAACCTCTCGGACAGGGAGTGGGTTCCCCTTTCCAGACCCTGCCCGGGGACTTGTGCCACTCCTCAGGGTTATATATGGATCCTCTCGGACAGGAACAGGGAGTGGGTTCCCCTTTCCAGACCCTGCCCGGGGACTTGTGCCACTCCTCAGAGTTATATATGGAACCTCTCAGAAAGGGACAGGGAATGGGTTCCCTTTTCCAGACCCTGCCCGGGGACTTGTGCCACTCCTCAGGGTTATATATGGAACCTCTCGGGCAGGGACAGGGAGTGGGTTCCCCTTTCCAGACCCTGCCCGGGGACTTGTGCCAGTCCTCAGTGTTATTTATGGAACCTCTCGGACAGGGATAGGGAGTGGGTTCCCCTTTCCAGACCCTGCCCGGGGACTTGTGCTACTCCTCAGGGTTATATATGGAACCTCTCGGACAGGGACAGGGAGTGGGTTCCCCTTTCCAGACCCTGCCCGGGGACTTGTGCCACTCCTCAGGGTTATATATGGAACCTCTCGGGCAGGGACAGGGAGTGGGTTCCCCTTTCCAGACCCTGCTCGGGGACGTGCCACTCCTCAGGGTTATATATAGAACCTCTCGGACAGGGACAGGGAGTGGGTTCCCCTTTCCAGACCCTGCCCGGGGACTTGTACCACTCCTCAGGGTTATATATGGAACCTCTCGGGCAGGGACAGGGAATGGGTTCCCTTTTCCAGACCCTGCCCGGGGACTTGTGCCAATCCTCAGGGTTATATATGGAACCTCTCGGGCAGGGACAGGGAATGGGTTCCCTTTTCCAGACCCTGCCCGGGGACTTGTGCCACTCCTGAGGGTTATTTATGGAACCTCTCGGGCAGGGACAGGGAGTGGGTTCCCCTTTCCAGACACTGCCCGGGGACTTGTGCCACTCCTCAGGGTTATTTATGGAACCTCTCGGACAGGGATAGGGAGTGGGTTCCCCTTTCCAGACCCTGCCCGGGGACTTGTGCCACTCCTCAGGGTTATATATGGAACCTCTCGGACAGGGACAGGGAGTGGGTTCCCCTTTCCAGACCCTGCCCGGGGACTTGTGCCACTCCTCAGTGTTATATATGGAACCTCTCGGACAGGGACAGGGAGTGGGTTCCCCTTTCCAGACCCTGCCCGGGGTCTTGTGCCACTCCTCAGGGTTATATATGGAACCTCTCGGACAGGGACAGGGAGTGGGTTCCCCTTTCCAGACCCTGCCCGGGGACGTGCCTCTCCTCAGGGTTATATATGGAACCTCTCGGAGAGGGACAGGGAGTGGGTTCCCCTTTCCAGACCCTGCCCGGGGACTTGTACCACTCCTCAGGGTTATATATGGAACCTCTCGGACAGGGAGTGGGTTCCCCTTTCCAGACCCTGCCCGGGGACTTGTGCCACTCCTCAGAGTTATATATGGAACCTCTCAGACAGGGACAGGGAGTGGGTTCCCCTTTCCAGACCCTGCCCGGGGACTTGTGCCACTCCTCAGTGTTATATATGGAACCTCTCGGACAGGGACAGGGAGTGGGTTCCCCTTTCCAGACCCTGCCCGGGGTCTTGTGCCACTCCTCAGGGTTATATATGGAACCTCTCGGACAGGGACAGGGAGTGGGTTCCCCTTTCCAGACCCTGCCCGGGGACGTGCCTCTCCTCAGGGTTATATATGGAACCTCTCGGAGAGGGACAGGGAGTGGGTTCCCCTTTCCAGACCCTGCCCGGGGACTTGTACCACTCCTCAGGGTTATATATGGAACCTCTCGGACAGGGAGTGGGTTCCCCTTTCCAGACCCTGCCCGGGGACTTGTGCCACTCCTCAGGGTTATATATGGATCCTCTCGGACAGGAATAGGGAGTGGGTTCCCCTTTCCAGACCCTGCCCGGGGACTTGTGCCACTCCTCAGAGTTATATATGGAACCTCTCAGAAAGGGACAGGGAATGGGTTCCCTTTTCCAGACCCTGCCCGGGGACTTGTGCCACTCCTCAGGGTTATATATGGAACCTCTCGGACAGGGACAGGGAGTGGGTTCCCCTTTCCAGACCCTGCCCGGGGACTTGTGCCACTCCTCAGTGTTATATATGGAACCTCTCGGACAGGGACAGGGAGTGGGTTCCCCTTTCCAGACCATGCCCGGGGTCTTGTGCCACTCCTCAGGGTTATATATGGAACCTCTCGGACAGGGACAGGGAGTGGGTTCCCCTTTCCAGACCCTGCCCGGGGACGTGCCTCTCCTCAGGGTTATATATGGAACCTCTCGGAGAGGGACAGGGAGTGGGTTCCCCTTTCCAGACCCTGCCCGGGGACTTGTGCCACTCCTCAGGGTTATATATGGAACCTCTCGGACAGGGACAGGGAGTGGGTTCCCCTTTCCAGACCCTGCCCGGGGACTTGAGCCACTCCTCAGGGTTATATATGGAACCTCTCGGACAGGGACAGGGAGTGGGTTCCCCTTTCCAGACCCTGCCCGGGGACTTGTGCCACTCCTCAGGGTTATATATGGAACCTCTCGGGCAGGGACAGGGAGTGGGTTCCCCTTTCCAGACCCTGCTCGGGGACGTGCCACTCCTCAGGGTTATATATAGAACCTCTCGGACAGGGACAGGGAGTGGGTTCCCCTTTCCAGACCCTGCCCGGGGACTTGTACCACTCCTCAGGGTTATATATGGAACCTCTCGGGCAGGGACAGGGAATGGGTTCCCTTTTCCAGACCCTGCCCGGGGACTTGTGCCACTCCTCAGGGTTATATATGGAACCTCTCGGGCAGGGACAGGGAATGGGTTCCCTTTTCCAGACCCTGCCCGGGGACTTGTGCCACTCCTCAGGGTTATATATGGAACCTCTCGGGCAAAGACAGGGAATGGGTTCCCTTTTCCAGACCCTGCCCGGGGACTTGTGCCACTCCTTAGGGTTATTTATGGAACCTCTCGGGCAGGGACAGGGAGTGGGTTCCCCTTTCCAGACACTGCCCGGGGACTTGTGCCACTCCTCAGGGTTATTTATGGAACCTCTCGGACAGGGATAGGGAGTAGGTTCCCCTTTCCAGACCCTGCCCGGGGACTTGTGCCACTCCTCAGGGTTATATATGGAACCTCTCGGACAGGGACAGGGAGTGGGTTCCCCTTTCCAGACCCTGCCCGGGGACTTGTGCCACTCCTCAGTGTTATATATGGAACCTCTCGGACAGGGACAGGGAGTGGGTTCCCCTTTCCTGACCCTGCCCGGGGTCTTGTGCCACTCCTCAGGGTTATATATGGAACCTCTCGGACAGGGACAGGGAGTGGGTTCCCCTTTCCAGACCCTGCCCGGGGACGTGCCTCTCCTCAGGGTTATATATGGAACCTCTCGGAGAGGGACAGGGAGTGGGTTCCCCTTTCCAGATCCTGACCGGGGACTTGTACCACTCCTCAGGGTTATATATGGAACCTCTCGGGCAGGGACAGGGAGTGGGTTCCCCTTTCCAGACCCTGCTCGGGGACGTGCCACTCCTCAGGGTTATATATGGAACCTCTCGGACAGGGAGTGGGTTCCCCTTTCCAGACCCTGCCCGGGGACTTGTGCCACTCCTCAGGGTTATATATGGATCCTCTCGGACAGGAACAGGGAGTGGGTTCCCCTTTCCAGATCCTGCCCGGGGACTTGTACCACTCCTCAGGGTTATATATGGAACCTCTCGGGCAGGGACAGGGAGTGGGTTCCCCTTTCCAGACCCTGCCCGGGGACTTGTGCCACTCCTCAGGGTTATATATGGAACCTCTCGGACAGGGAGTGGGTTCCCCTTTCCAGACCCTGCCCGGGGACTTGTGCCACTCCTCAGGGTTATATATGGATCCTCTCGGACAGGAACAGGGAGTGGGTTCCCCTTTCCAGACCCTGCCCGGGGACTTGTGCCACTCCTCAGGGTTATATATGGATCCTCTCGGGCAGGGACAGGGAATGGGTTCCCTTTTCCAGACCCTGCCCGGGGACTTGTGCCACTCCTTAGGGTTATTTATGGAACCTCTCGGGCAGGGACAGGGAGTGGGTTCCCCTTTCCAGACACTGCCCGGGGACTTGTGCCACTCCTCAGGGTTATTTATGGAACCTCTCGGACAGGGATAGGGAGTGGGTTCCCCTTTCCAGACCCTGCCCGGGGACTTGTGCCACTCCTCAGGGTTATATATGGAACCTCTCGGACAGGGACAGGGAGTGGGTTCCCCTTTCCAGACCCTGCCCGGGGACTTGTGCCACTCCTCAGTGTTATATATGGAACCTCTCGGACAGGGACAGGGAGTGGGTTCCCCTTTCCAGACCCTGCCCGGGGACTTGTGCCACTCCTCAGGGTTATATATGGAACCTCTCGGACAGGGACAGGGAGTGGGTTCCCCTTTCCAGACCCTGCCCGGGGACTTGAGCCACTCCTCAGGGTTATATATGGAACCTCTCGGACAGGGACAGGGAGTGGGTTCCCCTTTCCAGACCCTGCCCGGGGACTTGTACCACTCTTCAGGGTTATATATGGAACCTCTCGGACAGGGAGTGGGTTCCCCTTTCCAGACCCTGCCCGGGGACTTGTGCCACTCCTCAGGGTTATATATGGATCCTCTCGGACAGGAACAGGGAGTGGGTTCCCCTTTCCAGACCCTGCCCGGGATCTTGTGCCACTCCTCAGAGTTATATATGGAACCTCTCAGAAAGGGACAGGGAATGGGTTCCCTTTTCCAGACCCTGCCCGGGGACTTGTGCCACTCCTCAGGGTTATATATGGAACCTCTCGGGCAGGGACAGGGAGTGGGTTCCCCTTTCCAGACCCTGCCCGGGGACTTGTGCCACTCCTCAGTGTTATTTATGGAACCTCTCGGACAGGGATAGGGAGTGGGTTCCCCTTTCCAGACCCTGCCCGGGGACTTGTGCTACTCCTCAGGGTTATATATGGAACCTCTCGGACAGGGACAGGGAGTGGGTTCCCCTTTCCAGACCCTGCCCGGGGACTTGTGCCACTCCTCAGGGTTATATATGGAACCTCTCGGGCAGGGACAGGGAGTGGGTTCCCCTTTCCAGACCCTGCTCGGGGACGTGCCACTCCTCAGGGTTATATATAGAACCTCTCGGACAGGGACAGGGAGTGGGTTCCCCTTTCCAGACCCTGCCCGGGGACTTGTACCACTCCTCAGGGTTATATATGGAACCTCTCGGGCAGGGACAGGGAGTGGGTTCCCCTTTCCAGACCCTGCCCGGGGACTTGTGCCACTCCTCAGGGTTATATATGGAACCTCTCGGGCAGGGACAGGGAGTGGGTTCCCCTTTCCAGACCCTGCCCGGGGACTTGTGCCACTCCTCAGGGTTATATATGGATCCTCTCGGACAGGAACAGGGAGTGGGTTCCCCTTTCCAGACCCTGCCCGGGGTCTTGTGCCACTCCTCAGGGTTATATATGGAACCTCTCGGACAGGGACAGGGAGTGGGTTCCCCTTTCCAGACCCTGGCCGGGGACGTGCCTCTCCTCAGGGTTATATATGGAACCTCTCGGAGAGGGACAGGGAGTGGGTTCCCCTTTCCAGATCCTGCCCGGGGACTTGTACCACTCCTCAGGGTTATATATGGAACCTCTCGGGCAGGGACAGGGAGTGGGTTCCCCTTTCCAGACCCTGCTCGGGGACGTGCCACTCCTCAGGGTTATATATGGAACCTCTCGGACAGGGACAGGGAGTGGGTTCCCCTTTCCAGACCCTGCCCGGGGACGTGCCTCTCCTCAGGGTTATATATGGAACCTCTCGGAGAGGGACAGGGAGTGGGTTCCCTTTTCCAGACCCTGCCCGGGGACTTGTGCCACTCCTTAGGGTTATTTATGGAACCTCTCGGGCAGGGACAGGGAGTGGGTTCCCCTTTCCAGACACTGCCCGGGGACTTGTGCCACTCCTCAGGGTTATTTATGGAACCTCTCGGACAAGGATAGGGAGTGGGTTCCCCTTTCCAGACCCTGCCCGGGGACGTGCCTCTCCTCAGGGTTATATATGGAACCTCTCGGAGAGGGACAGGGAATGGGTTCCCTTTTCCAGACCCTGCCCGGGGACTTGTGCCACTCCTCAGGGTTATTTATGGAACCTCTCGGACAAGGATAGGGAGTGGGTTCCCCTTTCCAGACCCTGCCCGGGGACTTGTGCCACTCCTCAGGGTTATATATGGAACCTCTCGGACAGGGACAGGGAGTGGGTTCCCCTTTCCAGACCCTGCCCGGGGACTTGTGCCACTCCTCAGTGTTATATATGGAACCTCTCGGACAGGGACAGGGAGTGGGTTCCCCTTTCCAGACCCTGCCCGGGGACTTGAGCCACTCCTCAGGGTTATATATGGAACCTCTCGGACAGGGACAGGGAGTGGGTTCCCCTTTCCAGACCCTGCCCGGGGACTTGTACCACTCCTCAGGGTTATATATGGAACCTCTCGGACAGGGAGTGGGTTCCCCTTTCCAGACCCTGCCCGGGGACTTGAGCCACTCCTCAGGGTTATATATGGAACCTCTCGGACAGGGACAGGGAGTGGGTTCCCCTTTCCAGACCCTGCCCGGGGACTTGTACCACTCCTCAGGGTTATATATGGAACCTCTCGGACAGGGAGTGGGTTCCCCTTTCCAGACCTTGCCCGGGGACTTGTGCCACTCCTCAGGGTTATATATGGATCCTCTCGGACAGGAACAGGGAGTGGGTTCCCCTTTCCAGACCCTGCCCGGGGACTTGTGCCACTCCTCAGAGTTATATATGGAACCTCTCAGAAAGGGACAGGGAATGGGTTCCCTTTTCCAGACCCTGCCCGGGGACTTGTGCCACTCCTCAGGGTTATATATGGAACCTCTCGGGCAGGGACAGGGAGTGGGTTCCCCTTTCCAGACCATGCCCGGGGACTTGTGCCAGTCCTCAGTGTTATTTATGGAACCTCTCGGACAGGGATAGAGAGTGGGTTCCCCTTTCCAGACCCTGCCCGGGGACTTGTGCTACTCCTCAGGGTTATATATGGAACCTCTCGGACAGGGACAGGGAGTGGGTTCCCCTTTCCAGACCCTGCCCGGGGACTTGTGCCACTCCTCAGGGTTATATATGGAACCTCTCGGGCAGGGACAGGGAGTGGGTTCCCCTTTCCAGACCCTGCTCGGGGACGTGCCACTCCTCAGGGTTATATATAGAACCTCTCGGACAGGGACAGGGAGTGGGTTCCCCTTTCCAGACCCTGCCCGGGGACTTGTACCACTCCTCAGGGTTATATATGGAACCTCTCGGGCAGGGACAGGGAATGGGTTCCCTTTTCCAGACCCTGCCCGGGGACTTGTGCCACTCCTCAGGGTTATATATGGAACCTCTCGGGCAGGGACAGGGAATGGGTTGCCTTTTCCAGACCCTGCCCGGGGACTTGTGCCACTCCTTAGGGTTATTTATGGAACCTCTCGGGCAGGGACAGGGAGTGGGTTCCCCTTTCCAGACACTGCCCGGGGACTTGTGCCACTCCTCAGGGTTATTTATGGAACCTCTCGGACAGGGATAGGGAGTGGGTTCCCCTTTCCAGACCCTGCCCGGGGACTTGTGCCACTCCTCAGGGTTATATATGGAACCTCTCGGACAGGGACAGGGAGTGGGTTCCCCTTTCCAGACCCTGCCCGGGGACTTGTGCCACTCCTCAGTGTTATATATGGAACCTCTCGGACAGGGACAGGGAGTGGGTTCCCCTTTCCAGACCCTGCCCGGGGTCTTGTGCCACTCCTCAGGGTTATATATGGAACCTCTCGGACAGGGACAGGGAGTGGGTTCCCCTTTCCAGACCCTGCCCGGGGACGTGCCTCTCCTCAGGGTTATATATGGAACCTCTCGGAGAGGGACAGGGAGTGGGTTCCCCTTTCCAGATCCTGCCCGGGGACTTGTACCACTCCTCAGGGTTATATATGGAACCTCTCGGGCAGGGACAGGGAGTGGGTTCCCCTTTCCAGACCCTGCTCGGGGACGTGCCACTCCTCAGGGTTATATATGGAACCTCTCGGACAGGGAGTGGGTTCCCCTTTCCAGACCCTGCCCGGGGACTTGTGCCACTCCTCAGGGTTATATATGGATCCTCTCGGACAGGAACAGGGAGTGGGTTCCCCTTTCCAGATCCTGCCCGGGGACTTGTACCACTCCTCAGGGTTATATATGGAACCTCTCGGGCAGGGACAGGGAGTGGGTTCCCCTTTCCAGACCCTGCCCGGGGACTTGTGCCACTCCTCAGGGTTATATATGGAACCTCTCGGACAGGGAGTGGGTTCCCCTTTCCAGACCCTGCCCGGGGACTTGTGCCACTCCTCAGGGTTATATATGGATCCTCTCGGACAGGAACAGGGAGTGGGTTCCCCTTTCCAGACCCTGCCCGGGGACTTGTGCCACTCCTCAGGGTTATATATGGATCCTCTCGGACAGGAACAGGGAGTGGGTTCCCCTTTCCAGATCCTGCCCGGGGACTTGTACCACTCCTCAGGGTTATATATGGAACCTCTCGGGCAGGGACAGGGAGTGGGTTCCCCTTTCCAGACCCTGCCCGGGGACTTGTGCCACTCCTCAGGGTTATATATGGAACCTCTCGGACAGGGAGTGGGTTCCCCTTTCCAGACCCTGCCCGGGGACTTGTGCCACTCCTCAGGGTTATATATGGATCCTCTCGGACAGGAACAGGGAGTGGGTTCCCCTTTCCAGACCCTGCCCGGGGACTTGTGCCACTCCTCAGGGTTATATATGGATCCTCTCGGGCAGGGAGAGGGAATGGGTTCCCTTTTCCAGACCCTGCCCGGGGACTTGTGCCACTCCTTAGGGTTATTTATGGAACCTCTCGGGCAGGGACAGGGAGTGGGTTCCCCTTTCCAGACACTGCCCGGGGACTTGTGCCACTCCTCAGGGTTATTTATGGAACCTCTCGGACAGGGATAGGGAGTGGGTTCCCCTTTCCAGACCCTGCCCGGGGAGTTGTGCCACTCCTCAGGGTTATATATGGAACCTCTCGGACAGGAACAGGGAGTGGGTTCCCCTTTCCAGACCCTGCCCGGGGACTTGTGCCACTCCTCAGTGTTATATATGGAACCTCTCGGACAGGGACAGGGAGTGGGTTCCCCTTTCCAGACCCTGCCCGGGGACTTGAGCCACTCCTCAGGGTTATATATGGAACCTCTCGGACAGGGACAGGGAGTGGGTTCCCCTTTCCAGACCCTGCCCGGGGACTTGTACCACTCCTCAGGGTTATATATGGAACCTCTCGGACAGGGAGTGGGTTCCCCTTTCCAGACCCTGCCCGGGGACTTGAGCCACTCCTCAGGGTTATATATGGAACCTCTCGGACAGGGACAGGGAGTGGGTTCCCCTTTCCAGACCCTGCCCGGGGACTTGTACCACTCCTCAGGGTTATATATGGAACCTCTCGGACAGGGAGTGGGTTCCCCTTTCCAGACCTTGCCCGGGGACTTGTGCCACTCCTCAGGGTTATATATGGATCCTCTCGGACAGGAACAGGGAGTGGGTTCCCCTTTCCAGACCCTGCCCGGGGACTTGTGCCACTCCTCAGAGTTATATATGGAACCTCTCAGAAAGGGACAGGGAATGGGTTCCCTTTTCCAGACCCTGCCCGGGGACTTGTGCCACTCCTCAGGGTTATATATGGAACCTCTCGGGCAGGGACAGGGAGTGGGTTCCCCTTTCCAGACCCTGCCCGGGGACTTGTGCCAGTCCTCAGTGTTATTTATGGAACCTCTCGGACAGGGATAGGGAGTGGGTTCCCCTTTCCAGACCCTGCCCGGGGACTTGTGCTACTCCTCAGGGTTATATATGGAACCTCTCGGACAGGGACAGGGAGTGGGTTCCCCTTTCCAGACCCTGCCCGGGGACTTGTGCCACTCCTCAGGGTTATATATGGAACCTCTCGGGCAGGGACAGGGAGTGGGTTCCCCTTTCCAGACCCTGCTCGGGGACGTGCCGCTCCTCAGGGTTATATATAGAACCTCTCGGACAGGGACAGGGAGTGGGTTCCCCTTTCCAGACCCTGCCCGGGGACTTGTACCACTCCTCAGGGTTATATATGGAACCTCTCGGGCAGGGACAGGGAATGGGTTCCCTTTTCCAGACCCTGCCCCGGGACTTGTGCCACTCCTCAGGGTTATATATGGAACCTCTCGGGCAGGGACAGGGAATGGGTTCCCTTTTCCAGACCCTGCCCGGGGACTTGTGCCACTCCTTAGGGTTATTTATGGAACCTCTCGGGCAGGGACAGGGAGTGGGTTCCCCTTTCCAGACACTGCCCGGGGACTTGTGCCACTCCTCAGGGTTATTTATGGAACCTCTCGGACAGGGATAGGGAGTGGGTTCCCCTTGCCAGACCCTGCCCGGGGACTTGTGCCACTCCTCAGGGTTATATATGGAACCTCTCGGACAGGGACAGGGAGTGGGTTCCCCTTTCCAGACCCTGCCCGGGGACTTGTGCCACTCCTCAGTGTTATATATGGAACCTCTCGGACAGGGACAGGGAGTGGGTTCCCCTTTCCAGACCCTGCCCGGGGTCTTGTGCCACTCCTCAGGGTTATATATGGAACCTCTCGGACAGGGACAGGGAGTGGGTTCCCCTTTCCAGACCCTGCCCGGGGACGTGCCTCTCCTCAGGGTTATATATGGAACCTCTCGGAGAGGGACAGGGAGTGGGTTCCCCTTTCCAGATCCTGCCCGGGGACTTGTACCACTCCTCAGGGTTATATATGGAACCTCTCGGGCAGGGACAGGGAGTGTGTTCCCCTTTCCAGACCCTGCTCGGGGACGTGCCACTCCTCAGGGTTATATATGGAACCTCTCGGACAGGGAGTGGGTTCCCCTTTCCAGACCCTGCCCGGGGACTTGTGCCACTCCTCAGGGTTATATATGGATCCTCTCGGACAGGAACAGGGAGTGGGTTCCCCTTTCCAGACCCTGCCCGGGGACTTGTGCCACTCCTCAGGGTTATATATGGATCCTCTCGGACAGGAACAGGGAGTGGGTTCCCCTTTCCAGATCCTGCCCGGGGACTTGTACCACTCCTCAGGGTTATATATGGAACCTCTCGGGCAGGGACAGGGAGTGGGTTCCCCTTTCCAGACCCTGCCCGGGGACTTGTGCCACTCCTCAGGGTTATATATGGAACCTCTCGGACAGGGAGTGGGTTCCCCTTTCCAGACCCTGCCCGGGGACTTGTGCCACTCCTCAGGGTTATATATGGATCCTCTCGGACAGGAACAGGGAGTGGGTTCCCCTTTCCAGACCCTGCCCGGGGACTTGTGCCACTCCTCAGGGTTATATATGGATCCTCTCGGGCAGGGAGAGGGAATGGGTTCCCTTTTCCAGACCCTGCCCGGGGACTTGTGCCACTCCTTAGGGTTATTTATGGAACCTCTCGGGCAGGGACAGGGAGTGGGTTCCCCTTTCCAGACACTGCCCGGGGACTTGTGCCACTCCTCAGGGTTATTTATGGAACCTCTCGGACAGGGATAGGGAGTGGGTTCCCCTTTCCAGACCCTGCCCGGGGACTTGTGCCACTCCTCAGGGTTATATATGGAACCTCTCGGACAGGGAGTGGGTTCCCCTTTCCAGACCCTGCCCGGGGACTTGTGCCACTCCTCAGTGTTATATATGGAACCTCTCGGACAGGGACAGGGAGTGGGTTCCCCTTTCCAGACCCTGCCCGGGGCCTTGTGCCACTCCTCAGGGTTATATATAGAACCTCTCGGACAGGGACAGGGAGTGGGTTCCCCTTTCCAGACCCTGCCCGGGGACGTGCCTCTCCTCAGGGTTATATATGGAACCTCTCGGAGAGGGACAGGGAGTGGGTTCCCCTTTCCAGACCCTGCCCGGGGACTTGTGCCACTCCTCAGGGTTATATATGGAACCTCTCGGAGAGGGACAGGGAGTTGGTTCCCCTTTCCAGACCCTGCCCGGGGACTTGTGCCGTTCCTCAGGGTTATATATGGAACCTCTCGGACAGGGACAGGGAGTGGGCTCCCCTTTCCAGACCCTGCCCGGGGACTTGTGCCGCTCCTCAGGGTTATATATGGAACCTCTCGGACAGGGACAGGGAGTGGGTTCCCCTTTCCAGACCCTGCCCGGGGACTTGAGCCACTCCTCAGGGTTATATATGGAACCTCTCGGACAGGGACAGGGAGTGGGTTCCCCTTTCCAGACCCTGCCCGGGGACTTGTACCACTCCTCAGGGTTATATATGGAACCTCTCGGACAGGGAGTGGGTTCCCCTTTCCAGACCCTGCCCGGGGACTTGTGCCACTCCTCAGGGTTATATATGGATCCTCTCGGACAGGAACAGGGAGTGGGTTCCCCTTTCCAGACCCTGCCCGGGATCTTGTGCCACTCCTCAGAGTTATATATGGAACCTCTCAGAAAGGGACAGGGAATGGGTTCCCTTTTCCAGACCCTGCCCGGGGACTTGTGCCACTCCTCAGGGTTATATATGGAACCTCTCGGGCAGGGACAGGGAGTGGGTTCCCCTTTCCAGACCCTGCCCGGGGACTTGTGCCACTCCTCAGTGTTATTTATGGAACCTCTCGGGCAGGGACAGGGAGTGGGTTCCCCTTTCCAGACCCTGCTCGGGGACGTGCCACTCCTCAGGGTTATATATAGAACCTCTCGGACAGGGACAGGGAGTGGGTTCCCCTTTCCAGACCCTGCCCGGGGACTTGTACCACTCCTCAGGGTTATATATGGAACCTCTCGGGCAGGGACAGGGAGTGGGTTCCCCTTTCCAGACCCTGCCCGGGGACTTGTGCCACTCCTCAGGGTTATATATGGAACCTCTCGGGCATGGACAGGGAGTGGGTTCCCCTTTCCAGACCCTGCCCGGGGACTTGTGCCACTCCTCAGGGTTATATATGGATCCTCTCGGACAGGAACAGGGAGTGGGTTCCCCTTTCCAGACCCTGCCCGGGGTCTTGTGCCACTCCTCAGGGTTATATATGGAACCTCTCGGACAGGGACAGGGAGTGGGTTCCCCTTTCCAGACCATGCCCGGGGACGTGCCTCTCCTCAGGGTTATATATGGAACCTCTCGGAGAGGGACAGGGAGTGGGTTCCCCTTTCCAGATCCTGCCCGGGGACTTGTACCACTCCTCAGGGTTATATATGGAACCTCTCGGGCAGGGACAGGGAGTGGGTTCCCCTTTCCAGACCCTGCTCGGGGACGTGCCACTCCTCAGGGTTATATATGGAACCTCTCGGACAGGGAGTGGGTTCCCCTTTCCAGACCCTGCCCGGGGACTTGTGCCACTCCTCAGGGTTATATATGGATCCTCTCGGACAGGAACAGGGAGTGGGTTCCCCTTTCCAGATCCTGCCCGGGGACTTGTACCACTCCTCAGGGTTATATATGGAACCTCTCGGGCAGGGACAGGAAGTGGGTTCCCCTTTCCAGACCCTGCCCGGGGACTTGTGCCACTCCTCAGGGTTATATATGGAACCTCTCGGACAGGGAGTGGGTTCCCCTTTCC
Source organism: Hemitrygon akajei (assembly GCF_048418815.1). Lineage (NCBI taxonomy): Eukaryota > Metazoa > Chordata > Chondrichthyes > Myliobatiformes > Dasyatidae > Hemitrygon > Hemitrygon akajei. The sequence goes on from NW_027331969.1 coordinate 374,230, forward strand.
AGACCCTGCCCGGGGACTTGTGCCACTCCTCAGGGTTATATATGGATCCTCTCGGACAGGAACAGGGAGTGGGTTCCCCTTTCCAGACCCTGCCCGGGGACTTGTGCCACTCCTCAGGGTTATATATGGATCCTCTCGGGCAGGGACAGGGAATGGGTTCCCTTTTCCAGACCCTGCCCGGGGACTTGTGCCACTCCTGAGGGTTATTTATGGAACCTCTCGGGCAGGGACAGGGAGTGGGTTCCCCTTTCCAGACACTGCCCGGGGACTTGTGCCACTCCTCAGGGTTATTTATGGAACCTCTCGGACAGGGACAGGGAGTGGGTTCCCCTTTCCAGACCCTGCCCGGGGACTTGTGCCACTCCTCAGGGTTATATATGGAACCTCTCGGACAGGGACAGGGAGTGGGTTCCCCTTTCCAGACCCTGCCCGGGGACTTGTGCCACTCCTCAGGGTTATATATGGAACCTCTCGGACAGGGACAGGGAGTGGGTTCCCCTTTCCAGACCCTGCCCGGGGACTTGAGCCACTCCTCAGGGTTATATATGGAACCTCTCGGACAGGGACAGGGAGTGGGTTCCCCTTTCCAGACCCTGCCCGGGGACTTGTACCACTCCTCAGGGTTATATATGGAACCTCTCGGACAGGGAGTGGGTTCCCCTTTCCAGACCCTGCCCGGGGACTTGTGCCACTCCTCAGAGTTATATATGGAACCTCTCAGAAAGGGACAGGGAATGGGTTCCCTTTTCCAGACCCTGCCCGGGGACTTGTGCCACTCCTCAGGGTTATTTATGGAACCTCTCGGGCAGGGACAGGGAGTGGGTTCCCCTTTCCAGACCCTGCCCGGGGACTTGTGCCACTCCTCAGTGTTATTTATGGAACCTCTCGGACAGGGATAGGGAGTGGGTTCCCCTTTCCAGACCCTGCCCGGGGACTTGTGCTACTCCTCAGGGTTATATATGGAACCTCTCGGACAGGGACAGGGAGTGGGTTCCCCTTTCCAGACCCTGCCCGGGGACTTGTGCCACTCCTCAGGGTTATATATGGAACCTCTCGGGCAGGGACAGGGAATGGGTTCCCTTTTCCAGACCCTGCCCGGGGACTTGTGCCACTCCTCAGGGTTATATATGGAACCTCTCGGGCAGGGACAGGGAATGGGTTCCCTTTTCCAGACCCTGCCCGGGGACTTGTGCCACTCCTTAGGGTTATTTATGGAACCTCTCGGGCAGGGACAGGGAGTGGGTTCCCCTTTCCAGACACTGCCCGGGGACTTGTGCCACTCCTCAGGGTTATTTATGGAACCTCTCGGACAGGGATAGGGAGTGGGTTCCCCTTTCCAGACCCTGCCCGGGGACTTGTGCCACTCCTCAGGGTTATATATGGAACCTCTCGGACAGGGACAGGGAGTGGGTTCCCCTTTCCAGACCCTGCCCGGGGACTTGTGCCACTCCTCAGTGTTATATATGGAACCTCTCGGACAGGGACAGGGAGTGGGTTCCCCTTTCCAGACCCTGCCCGGGGTCTTGTGCCACTCCTCAGGGTTATATATGGAACCTCTCGGACAGGGACAGGGAGTGGGTTCCCCTTTCCAGACCCTGCCCGGGGACGTGCCTCTCCTCAGGGTTATATATGGAACCTCTCGGAGAGGGACAGGGAGTGGGTTCCCCTTTCCAGATCCTGACCGGGGACTTGTACCACTCCTCAGGGTTATATATGGAACCTCTCGGGCAGGGACAGGGAGTGGGTTCCCCTTTCCAGACCCTGCTCGGGGACGTGCCACTCCTCAGGGTTATATATGGAACCTCTCGGACAGGGAGTGGGTTCCCCTTTCCAGACCCTGCCCGGGGACTTGTGCCACTCCTCAGGGTTATATATGGATCCTCTCGGACAGGATCAGGGAGTGGGTTCCCCTTTCCAGATCCTGCCCGGGGACTTGTACCACTCCTCAGGGTTATATATGGAACCTCTCGGGCAGGGACAGGGAGTGGGTTCCCCTTTCCAGACCCTGCCCGGGGACTTGTGCCACTCCTCAGGGTTATATATGGAACCTCTCGGACAGGGAGTGGGTTCCCCTTTCCAGACCCTGCCCGGGGACTTGTGCCACTCCTCAGGGTTATATATGGATCCTCTCGGACAGGAACAGGGAGTGGGTTCCCCTTTCCAGACCCTGCCCGGGGACTTGTGCCACTCCTCAGGGTTATATATGGATCCTCTCGGGCAGGGACAGGGAATGGGTTCCCTTTTCCAGACCCTGCCCGGGGACTTGTGCCACTCCTTAGGGTTATTTATGGAAACTCTCGGGCAGGGACAGGGAGTGGGTTCCCCTTTCCAGACACTGCCCGGGGACTTGTGCCACTCCTCAGGGTTATTTATGGAACCTCTCGGACAGGGATAGGGAGTGGGTTCCCCTTTCCAGACCCTGCCCGGGGACTTGTGCCACTCCTCAGGGTTATATATGGAACCTCTCGGACAGGGACAGGGAGTGGGTTCCCCTTTCCAGACCCTGCCCGGGGACTTGTGCCACTCCTCAGTGTTATATATGGAACCTCTCGGACAGGGACAGGGAGTGGGTTCCCCTTTCCAGACCCTGCCCGGGGACTTGTGCCACTCCTCAGGGTTATATATGGAACCTCTCGGACAGGGACAGGGAGTGGGTTCCCCTTTCCAGACCCTGCCCGGGGACTTGAGCCACTCCTCAGGGTTATATATGGAACCTCTCGGACAGGGACAGGGAGTGGGTTCCCCTTTCCAGACCCTGCCCGGGGACTTGTACCACTCCTCAGGGTTATATATGGAACCTCTCGGACAGGGAGTGGGTTCCCCTTTCCAGACCCTGCCCGGGGACTTGTGCCACTCCTCAGGGTTATATATGGATCCTCTCGGACAGGAACAGGGAGTGGGTTCCCCTTTCCAGACCCTGCCCGGGATCTTGTGCCACTCCTCAGAGTTATATATGGAACCTCTCAGAAAGGGACAGGGAATGGGTTCCCTTTTCCAGACCCTGCCCGGGGACTTGTGCCACTCCTCAGGGTTATATATGGAACCTCTCGGGCAGGGACAGGGAGTGGGTTCCCCTTTCCAGACCCTGCCCGGGGACTTGTGCCACTCCTCAGTGTTATTTATGGAACCTCTCGGACAGGGATAGGGAGTGGGTTCCCCTTTCCAGACCCTGCCCGGGGACTTGTGCTACTCCTCAGGGTTATATATGGAACCTCTCGGACAGGGACAGGGAGTGGGTTCCCCTTTCCAGACCCTGCCCGGGGACTTGTGCCACTCCTCAGGGTTATATATGGAACCTCTCGGGCAGGGACAGGGAGTGGGTTCCCCTTTCCAGACCCTGCTCGGGGACGTGCCACTCCTCAGGGTTATATATAGAACCTCTCGGACAGGGACAGGGAGTGGGTTCCCCTTTCCAGACCCTGCCCGGGGACTTGTACCACTCCTCAGGGTTATATATGGAACCTCTCGGGCAGGGACAGGGAGTGGGTTCCCCTTTCCAGACCCTGCCCGGGGACTTGTGCCACTCCTCAGGGTTATATATGGAACCTCTCGGACAGGGAGTGGGTTCCCCTTTCCAGACCCTGCCCGGGGACTTGTGCCACTCCTCAGGGTTATATATGGATCCTCTCGGACAGGAACAGGGAGTGGGTTCCCCTTTCCAGACCCTGCCCGGGGACTTGTGCCACTCCTCAGGGTTATATATGGATCCTCTCGGGCAGGGAGAGGGAATGGGTTCCCTTTTCCAGACCCTGCCCGGGGACTTGTGCCACTCCTTAGGGTTATTTATGGAACCTCTCGGGCAGGGACAGGGAGTGGGTTCCCCTTTCCAGACACTGCCCGGGGACTTGTGCCACTCCTCAGGGTTATTTATGGAACCTCTCGGACAGGGATAGGGAGTGGGTTCCCCTTTCCAGACCCTGCCCGGGGACTTGTGCCACTCCTCAGGGTTATATATGGAACCTCTCGGACAGGGAGTGGGTTCCCCTTTCCAGACCCTGCCCGGGGACTTGTGCCACTCCTCAGTGTTATATATGGAACCTCTCGGACAGGGACAGGGAGTGGGTTCCCCTTTCCAGACCCTGCCCGGGGCCTTGTGCCACTCCTCAGGGTTATATATAGAACCTCTCGGACAGGGACAGGGAGTGGGTTCCCCTTTCCAGACCCTGCCCGGGGACGTGCCTCTCCTCAGGGTTATATATGGAACCTCTCGGAGAGGGACAGGGAGTGGGTTCCCCTTTCCAGACCCTGCCCGGGGACTTGTGCCACTCCTCAGGGTTATATATGGAACCTCTCGGAGAGGGACAGGGAGTTGGTTCCCCTTTCCAGACCCTGCCCGGGGACTTGTGCCGTTCCTCAGGGTTATATATGGAACCTCTCGGACAGGGACAGGGAGTGGGCTCCCCTTTCCAGACCCTGCCCGGGGACTTGTGCCGCTCCTCAGGGTTATATATGGAACCTCTCGGACAGGGACAGGGAGTGGGTTCCCCTTTCCAGACCCTGCCCGGGGACTTGAGCCACTCCTCAGGGTTATATATGGAACCTCTCGGACAGGGACAGGGAGTGGGTTCCCCTTTCCAGACCCTGCCCGGGGACTTGTACCACTCCTCAGGGTTATATATGGAACCTCTCGGACAGGGAGTGGGTTCCCCTTTCCAGACCCTGCCCGGGGACTTGTGCCACTCCTCAGGGTTATATATGGATCCTCTCGGACAGGAACAGGGAGTGGGTTCCCCTTTCCAGACCCTGCCCGGGATCTTGTGCCACTCCTCAGAGTTATATATGGAACCTCTCAGAAAGGGACAGGGAATGGGTTCCCTTTTCCAGACCCTGCCCGGGGACTTGTGCCACTCCTCAGGGTTATATATGGAACCTCTCGGGCAGGGACAGGGAGTGGGTTCCCCTTTCCAGACCCTGCCCGGGGACTTGTGCCACTCCTCAGTGTTATTTATGGAACCTCTCGGGCAGGGACAGGGAGTGGGTTCCCCTTTCCAGACCCTGCTCGGGGACGTGCCACTCCTCAGGGTTATATATAGAACCTCTCGGACAGGGACAGGGAGTGGGTTCCCCTTTCCAGACCCTGCCCGGGGACTTGTACCACTCCTCAGGGTTATATATGGAACCTCTCGGGCAGGGACAGGGAGTGGGTTCCCCTTTCCAGACCCTGCCCGGGGACTTGTGCCACTCCTCAGGGTTATATATGGAACCTCTCGGGCATGGACAGGGAGTGGGTTCCCCTTTCCAGACCCTGCCCGGGGACTTGTGCCACTCCTCAGGGTTATATATGGATCCTCTCGGACAGGAACAGGGAGTGGGTTCCCCTTTCCAGACCCTGCCCGGGGTCTTGTGCCACTCCTCAGGGTTATATATGGAACCTCTCGGACAGGGACAGGGAGTGGGTTCCCCTTTCCAGACCATGCCCGGGGACGTGCCTCTCCTCAGGGTTATATATGGAACCTCTCGGAGAGGGACAGGGAGTGGGTTCCCCTTTCCAGATCCTGCCCGGGGACTTGTACCACTCCTCAGGGTTATATATGGAACCTCTCGGGCAGGGACAGGGAGTGGGTTCCCCTTTCCAGACCCTGCTCGGGGACGTGCCACTCCTCAGGGTTATATATGGAACCTCTCGGACAGGGAGTGGGTTCCCCTTTCCAGACCCTGCCCGGGGACTTGTGCCACTCCTCAGGGTTATATATGGATCCTCTCGGACAGGAACAGGGAGTGGGTTCCCCTTTCCAGATCCTGCCCGGGGACTTGTACCACTCCTCAGGGTTATATATGGAACCTCTCGGGCAGGGACAGGAAGTGGGTTCCCCTTTCCAGACCCTGCCCGGGGACTTGTGCCACTCCTCAGGGTTATATATGGAACCTCTCGGACAGGGAGTGGGTTCCCCTTTCCAGACCCTGCCCGGGGACTTGTGCCACTCCTCAGGGTTATATATGGATCCTCTCGGACAGGAACAGGGAGTGGGTTCCCCTTTCCAGACCCTGCCCGGGGACTTGTGCCACTCCTCAGGGTTATATATGGATCCTCTCGGGCAGGGACAGGGAATGGGTTCCCTTTTCCAGACCCTGCCCGGGGACTTGTGCCACTCCTGAGGGTTATTTATGGAACCTCTCGGGCAGGGACAGGGAGTGGGTTCCCCTTTCCAGACACTGCCCGGGGACTTGTGCCACTCCTCAGGGTTATTTATGGAACCTCTCGGACAGGGACAGGGAGTGGGTTCCCCTTTCCAGACCCTGCCCGGGGACTTGTGCCACTCCTCAGGGTTATATATGGAACCTCTCGGACAGGGACAGGGAGTGGGTTCCCCTTTCCAGACCCTGCCCGGGGACTTGTGCCACTCCTCAGGGTTATATATGGAACCTCTCGGACAGGGACAGGGAGTGGGTTCCCCTTTCCAGACCCTGCCCGGGGACTTGAGCCACTCCTCAGGGTTATATATGGAACCTCTCGGACAGGGACAGGGAGTGGGTTCCCCTTTCCAGACCCTGCCCGGGGACTTGTACCACTCCTCAGGGTTATATATGGAACCTCTCGGACAGGGAGTGGGTTCCCCTTTCCAGACCCTGCCCGGGGACTTGTGCCACTCCTCAGAGTTATATATGGAACCTCTCAGAAAGGGACAGGGAATGGGTTCCCTTTTCCAGACCCTGCCCGGGGACTTGTGCCACTCCTCAGGGTTATTTATGGAACCTCTCGGGCAGGGACAGGGAGTGGGTTCCCCTTTCCAGACCCTGCCCGGGGACTTGTGCCACTCCTCAGTGTTATTTATGGAACCTCTCGGACAGGGATAGGGAGTGGGTTCCCCTTTCCAGACCCTGCCCGGGGACTTGTGCTACTCCTCAGGGTTATATATGGAACCTCTCGGACAGGGACAGGGAGTGGGTTCCCCTTTCCAGACCCTGCCCGGGGACTTGTGCCACTCCTCAGGGTTATATATGGAACCTCTCGGGCAGGGACAGGGAATGGGTTCCCTTTTCCAGACCCTGCCCGGGGACTTGTGCCACTCCTCAGGGTTATATATGGAACCTCTCGGGCAGGGACAGGGAATGGGTTCCCTTTTCCAGACCCTGCCCGGGGACTTGTGCCACTCCTTAGGGTTATTTATGGAACCTCTCGGGCAGGGACAGGGAGTGGGTTCCCCTTTCCAGACACTGCCCGGGGACTTGTGCCACTCCTCAGGGTTATTTATGGAACCTCTCGGACAGGGATAGGGAGTGGGTTCCCCTTTCCAGACCCTGCCCGGGGACTTGTGCCACTCCTCAGGGTTATATATGGAACCTCTCGGACAGGGACAGGGAGTGGGTTCCCCTTTCCAGACCCTGCCCGGGGACTTGTGCCACTCCTCAGTGTTATATATGGAACCTCTCGGACAGGGACAGGGAGTGGGTTCCCCTTTCCAGACCCTGCCCGGGGTCTTGTGCCACTCCTCAGGGTTATATATGGAACCTCTCGGACAGGGACAGGGAGTGGGTTCCCCTTTCCAGACCCTGCCCGGGGACGTGCCTCTCCTCAGGGTTATATATGGAACCTCTCGGAGAGGGACAGGGAGTGGGTTCCCCTTTCCAGATCCTGACCGGGGACTTGTACCACTCCTCAGGGTTATATATGGAACCTCTCGGGCAGGGACAGGGAGTGGGTTCCCCTTTCCAGACCCTGCTCGGGGACGTGCCACTCCTCAGGGTTATATATGGAACCTCTCGGACAGGGAGTGGGTTCCCCTTTCCAGACCCTGCCCGGGGACTTGTGCCACTCCTCAGGGTTATATATGGATCCTCTCGGACAGGATCAGGGAGTGGGTTCCCCTTTCCAGATCCTGCCCGGGGACTTGTACCACTCCTCAGGGTTATATATGGAACCTCTCGGGCAGGGACAGGGAGTGGGTTCCCCTTTCCAGACCCTGCCCGGGGACTTGTGCCACTCCTCAGGGTTATATATGGAACCTCTCGGACAGGGAGTGGGTTCCCCTTTCCAGACCCTGCCCGGGGACTTGTGCCACTCCTCAGGGTTATATATGGATCCTCTCGGACAGGAACAGGGAGTGGGTTCCCCTTTCCAGACCCTGCCCGGGGACTTGTGCCACTCCTCAGGGTTATATATGGATCCTCTCGGGCAGGGACAGGGAATGGGTTCCCTTTTCCAGACCCTGCCCGGGGACTTGTGCCACTCCTTAGGGTTATTTATGGAAACTCTCGGGCAGGGACAGGGAGTGGGTTCCCCTTTCCAGACACTGCCCGGGGACTTGTGCCACTCCTCAGGGTTATTTATGGAACCTCTCGGACAGGGATAGGGAGTGGGTTCCCCTTTCCAGACCCTGCCCGGGGACTTGTGCCACTCCTCAGGGTTATATATGGAACCTCTCGGACAGGGACAGGGAGTGGGTTCCCCTTTCCAGACCCTGCCCGGGGACTTGTGCCACTCCTCAGTGTTATATATGGAACCTCTCGGACAGGGACAGGGAGTGGGTTCCCCTTTCCAGACCCTGCCCGGGGACTTGTGCCACTCCTCAGGGTTATATATGGAACCTCTCGGACAGGGACAGGGAGTGGGTTCCCCTTTCCAGACCCTGCCCGGGGACTTGAGCCACTCCTCAGGGTTATATATGGAACCTCTCGGACAGGGACAGGGAGTGGGTTCCCCTTTCCAGACCCTGCCCGGGGACTTGTACCACTCCTCAGGGTTATATATGGAACCTCTCGGACAGGGAGTGGGTTCCCCTTTCCAGACCCTGCCCGGGGACTTGTGCCACTCCTCAGGGTTATATATGGATCCTCTCGGACAGGAACAGGGAGTGGGTTCCCCTTTCCAGACCCTGCCCGGGATCTTGTGCCACTCCTCAGAGTTATATATGGAACCTCTCAGAAAGGGACAGGGAATGGGTTCCCTTTTCCAGACCCTGCCCGGGGACTTGTGCCACTCCTCAGGGTTATATATGGAACCTCTCGGGCAGGGACAGGGAGTGGGTTCCCCTTTCCAGACCCTGCCCGGGGACTTGTGCCACTCCTCAGTGTTATTTATGGAACCTCTCGGACAGGGATAGGGAGTGGGTTCCCCTTTCCAGACCCTGCCCGGGGACTTGTGCTACTCCTCAGGGTTATATATGGAACCTCTCGGACAGGGACAGGGAGTGGGTTCCCCTTTCCAGACCCTGCCCGGGGACTTGTGCCACTCCTCAGGGTTATATATGGAACCTCTCGGGCAGGGACAGGGAGTGGGTTCCCCTTTCCAGACCCTGCTCGGGGACGTGCCACTCCTCAGGGTTATATATAGAACCTCTCGGACAGGGACAGGGAGTGGGTTCCCCTTTCCAGACCCTGCCCGGGGACTTGTACCACTCCTCAGGGTTATATATGGAACCTCTCGGGCAGGGACAGGGAGTGGGTTCCCCTTTCCAGACCCTGCCCGGGGACTTGTGCCACTCCTCAGGGTTATATATGGAACCTCTCGGGCAGGGACAGGGAGTGGGTTCCCCTTTCCAGACCCTGCCCGGGGACTTGTGCCACTCCTCAGGGTTATATATGGATCCTCTCGGACAGGAACAGGGAGTGGGTTCCCCTTTCCAGACCCTGCCCGGGGTCTTGTGCCACTCCTCAGGGTTATATATGGAACCTCTCGGACAGGGACAGGGAGTGGGTTCCCCTTTCCAGACCCTGCCCGGGGACGTGCCTCTCCTCAGGGTTATATATGGAACCTCTCGGAGAGGGACAGGGAGTGGGTTCCCCTTTCCAGATCCTGCCCGGGGACTTGTACCACTCCTCAGGGTTATATATGGAACCTCTCGGGCAGGGACAGGGAGTGGGTTCCCCTTTCCAGACCCTGCTCGGGGACGTGCCACTCCTCAGGGTTATATATGGAACCTCTCGGACAGGGAGTGGGTTCCCCTTTCCAGACCCTGCCCGGGGACTTGTGCCACTCCTCAGGGTTATATATGGATCCTCTCGGACAGGAACAGGGAGTGGGTTCCCCTTTCCAGATCCTGCCCGGGGACTTGTACCACTCCTCAGGGTTATATATGGAACCTCTCGGGCAGGGACAGGGAGTGGGTTCCCCTTTCCAGACCCTGCCCGGGGACTTGTGCCACTCCTCAGGGTTATATATGGAACCTCTCGGACAGGGAGTGGGTTCCCCTTTCCAGACCCTGCCCGGGGACTTGTGCCACTCCTCAGGGTTATATATGGATCCTCTCGGACAGGAACAGGGAGTGGGTTCCCCTTTCCAGACCCTGCCCGGGGACTTGTGCCACTCCTAAGGGTTATTTATGGAACCTCTCGGGCAGGAACAGGGAGTGGGTTCCCCTTTCCAGACACTGCCCGGGGACTTGTGCCACTCCTCAGGGTTATTTATGGAACCTCTCGGACAGGGACAGGGAGTGGGTTCCCCTTTCCAGACCCTGCCCGGGGACTTGTGCCACTCCTCAGGGTTATATATGGAACCTCTCGGACAGGGACAGGGAGTGGGTTCCCCTTTCCAGACCCTGCCCGGGGACTTGTGCCACTCCTCAGTGTTATATATGGAACCTCTCGGACAGGGACAGGGAGTGGGTTCCCCTTTCCAGACCCTGCCCGGGGTCTTGTGCCACTCCTCAGGGTTATATATGGAACCTCTCGGACAGGGACAGGGAGTGGGTTCCCCTTTCCAGACCCTGCCCGGGGACGTGCCTCTCCTCAGGGTTATATATGGAACCTCTCGGAGAGGGACAGGGAGTGGGTTCCCCTTTCCAGACCCTGCCCGGGGACTTGTGCCACTCCTCAGGGTTATATATGGAACCTCTCGGACAGGGACAGGGAGTGGGTTCCCCTTTCCAGACCCTGCCCGGGGACTTGAGCCACTCCTCAGGGTTATATATGGAACCTCTCGGACAGGGACAGGGAGTGGGTTCCCCTTTCCAGACCCTGCCCGGGGACTTGTACCACTCCTCAGGGTTATATATGGAACCTCTCGGACAGGGAGTGGGTTCCCCTTTCCAGACCCTGCCCGGGGACTTGTGCCACTCCTCAGAGTTATATATGGAACCTCTCAGAAAGGGACAGGGAATGGGTTCCCTTTTCCAGACCCTGCCCGGGGACTTGTGCCACTCCTCAGGGTTATTTATGGAACCTCTCGGGCAGGGACAGGGAGTGGGTTCCCCTTTCCAGACCCTGCCCGGGGACTTGTGCCACTCCTCAGTGTTATTTATGGAACCTCTCGGACAGGGATAGGGAGTGGGTTCCCCTTTCCAGACCCTGCCCGGGGACTTGTGCTACTCCTCAGGGTTATATATGGAACCTCTCGGACAGGGACAGGGAGTGGGTTCCCCTTTCCAGACCCTGCCCGGGGACTTGTGCCACTCCTCAGGGTTATATATGGAACCTCTCGGGCAGGGACAGGGAGTGGGTTCCCCTTTCCAGACCCTGCTCGGGAACGTGCCGCTCCTCAGGGTTATATATAGAACCTCTCGGACAGGGACAGGGAGTGGGTTCCCCTTTCCAGACCCTGCCCGGGGACTTGTACCACTCCTCAGGGTTATATATGGAACCTCTCGGGCAGGGACAGGGAGTGGGTTCCCCTTTCCAGACCCTGCCCGGGGACTTGTGCCACTCCTCAGGGTTATATATGGAACCTCTCGGGCAGGGACAGGGAGTGGGTTCCCCTTTCCAGACCCTGCCCGGGGACTTGTGCCACTCCTCAGGGTTATATATGGATCCTCTCGGACAGGAACAGGGAGTGGGTTCCCCTTTCCAGACCCTGCCCGGGGACTTGTGCCACTCCTCAGAGTTATATATGGAACATCTCAGAAAGGGACAGGGAATGGGTTCCCTTTTCCAGACCCTGCCCGGGGACGTGCCACTCCTCAGGGTTATATATGGAACCTCTCGGGCAGGGACAGGGAATGGGTTCCCTTTTCCAGACCCTGCCCGGGGACTTGTGCCACTCCTTAGGGTTATTTATGGAACCTCTCGGGCAGGGACAGGGAGTGGGTTCCCCTTTCCAGACACTGCCCGGGGACTTGTGCCACTCCTCAGGGTTATTTATGGAACCTCTCGGACAGGGATAGGGAGTGGGTTCCCCTTTCCAGACCCTGCCCGGGGACTTGTGCCACTCCTCAGGGTTATATATGGAACCTCTCGGACAGGGACAGGAAGTGGGTTCCCCTTTCCAGACCCTGCCCGGGGACTTGTGCCACTCCTCAGTGTTATATATGGAACCTCTCGGACAGGGACAGGGAGTGGGTTCCCCTTTCCAGACCCTGCCCGGGGTCTTGTGCCACTCCTCAGGGTTATATATGGAACCTCTCGGACAGGGACAGGGAGTGGGTTCCCCTTTCCAGACCCTGCCCGGGGACGTGCCTCTCCTCAGGGTTATATATGGAACCTCTCGGAGAGGGACAGGGAGTGGGTTCCCCTTTCCAGATCCTGCCCGGGGACTTGTGCCACTCCTCAGGGTTATATATGGAACCTCTCGGAGAGGGACAGGGAGTTGGTTCCCCTTTCCAGACCCTGCCCGGGGACTTGTGCCGCTCCTCAGGGTTATATATGGAACCTCTCGGACAGGGACAGGGAGTGGGTTCCCCTTTCCAGACCCTGCCCGGGGACTTGTGCCACTCCTCAGGGTTATATATGGAACCTCTCGGACAGGGACAGGGAGTGGGTTTCCCTTTCCAGACCCTGCCCGGGGACTTGAGCCACTCCTCAGGGTTATATATGGAACCTCTCGGACAGGGACAGGGAGTGGGTTCCCCTTTCCCAGGCCCTGCCCAGGGACTTGAGCCACTCCTCAGGGTTATATATGGAACCTCTCGGACAGGGACAGGGAGTGGGTTCCCCTTTCCAGACCCTGCCCGGGGACTTGTGCCACTCCTCAGGGTTATATATGGAATCTCTCGGGCAGGGACAGGGAGTGGGTTCCCCTTTCCAGACCCTGTCCGGGGACGTGCCACTCCTCAGGGTTATATATGGAACCTCTCGGACAGGGACAGGGAGTGGGTTCCCCTTTCCAGACCCTGCCCGGGGACTTGAGCCACTCCTCAGGGTTATATATGGAACCTCTCGGACAGGGACAGGGAGTGGGTTCCCCTTTCCAGACCCTGCCCGGGGACTTGTGCCACTCCTCAGGGTTATATATGGAACCTCTCGGTCAGGGACAGGGAGTGGGTTCCCCTTTCCCAGGCCCTGCCCAGGGACTTGAGCCACTCCTCAGGGTTATATATGGATCCTCTCGGACAGGGACAGGGAGTGGGTTCCCCTTTCCCAGGCAGATGCCCGAAGGTGACCGGGAGCCACCAGAGGGGCTGATGTAATGGCACGGTGGGTCACTGAGGTAAGGGAACCCATTTGACTGACAGCCCGACTGCATGCGGAGTTTGGTGAATTTACCCGATAACTACAGAAAAAAGGAGAATCCCTTGCGTACTTTATAGCTCGTTTTAAGGATACGTGAGAGTCCAATGCCGGCAAACCCCTGGACAGATCAGTATGTCCAGCTGGCAGTGCAGACTTTTCTAAACTGTCTCAGACCCAAGCCTGCCCACCCCTTTAAGTTAACTAATCTCAATTCGCTGTGTCAGACCTGGCCCCGGGTGACATAAATTCTGATGAATAGGGAGAGCAATTGACTCTTGAAAGGGACTGGGGAAAAGCGAGAGTGTGCACAGAGAACCAGTAGTGAGGAGATGGAGTTCGGGTCCCGTCGAAGAACCCAGAACGCGTGGCAGGATCGTGCGGATGGTGCAGATGAAGAGGACACTTGGCTAAGGACAGAGACGGGGTTTGTAGAAAGAGGGGACATTGGGCCAGAGATTGTCGCACTGCATTCACAGACAAGAATAATAAGGGGCAGGGATAGAGCCTGGTCCACAGTAATACTCGACAGATTACCACATTTACTCTCCACAATCCCTTTGGTCCCGGATAGGGCAGGCCAGAGAGGACGGATCACAGTGATACTCGACAGAGTACCACATTTACTCTCCACAATCCCTTTGGTCCCGGATAGGGTTGGCCAGAGGGGACGGATCACAGTAATAGTCGACAGAGTACCACATTTACTCTCCACAATCCCTTTCGTCCCGGATAGGGCAGGCCAGAGGCGACGGATAACAGTAATAATCGACAGCGTACCACATTTACTCTCCACAATCCCTTTGGCCCCAGATAGGGCAGGCCAGAGGGGACGGATCACAGTAATACTCGACAGAGTACCACATTTACTCTCCACAATCCCTTTGGTCCTGGATAGGACAGGCCAGAGGGACGGATCACAGTGATACTCGACAGAGTACCGCATTTACTGTCCACAATCCCTTTGGTCCCGGATAGGGCAGGCCAGAGGGGACGGATCACAGTAATACTCGACAGAGTACCGCATTTACTCTCCACAATCACTTTGGTCCCAGATAGGGCAGACCAGAGGGGACGGATCACAGTAATACTCGACAGAGTACCGCATTTACTCTCCACAATCCCTTTGGTCCCAGATAGGGCAGACCAGAGGGGACGGATCACAGTGATACTCGACAGAATTCCACATTTACTCTCCACAATCCCTTTGGTCCTGGATAGGACAGGCCAGAGGGACGGATCACAGTAATACTCGACAGAGTACCACATTTACTCTCCACAATCCCTTTGGTCCCGGATAGCGCAGGCCGGAGTGGACCGATCACAGTGATACTCGACAGAGTACCACATTTTCTCTCCACAATCCCTTTGGTCCCGGATAGGGCAGGCCAGAGGGGACGGATCACAGTGATACTCGACAGAGTACCACATTTACTCTCCACAATCCCTTTGGTCCCGGATAGGGCAGGCCAGAGGGGACGGATCACAGTGATACTCGACAGAGTACGACATTTACTCTCCACAATCCCTTTGGTCCCGGATAGGACAGGCCAGAGGGGACGGATCACAGTGATACTCGACAGAGTATCACATTTACTCTCCACCATCCCTTTGGTCCCGGATAGGACAGGCCAGAGGGGACGGATCACAGTGATACTCGACATAGTACCACATTTACTCTCCACAATCCCTTTGGTCCTGGATAGGGCAGGCCAGAGGGGACGGATCACAGTCATACTCGACAGAGTACCACATTTACTCTCCACAATCCCTTTGGTCCCGGATAGGGCAGGCCAGAGGGGACGGATCACAGTGATACTCGACAGTGTACCACATTTACTCTCCACAGTCCCTTTGGTCCCGGATAGGACAGGCCAGAGTGGACGGATCACAGTGATACTCGACAGAGTACCACATTTACTCTCCACAGTCCCTTTGGTCCCGTGCACGGCAGGCCAGAGGGGACGGATGAGAGTGATACTCGACAGAGTACCACATTTACTCTCTACAATCCCTTTGGTCCCGGATAGGGCAGGGCAGAGGGGACGGATCACAGTAGTACTCGACCAAGTACCACATTTACTCTCCACAATCCCTTTGGTCCCGGATAGGGCAGGGCAGAGGGGACGGATCACAGTGATACTCGACAGAGTACCACATTTACTCTCCACAATCCCTTTGGTCCCGGATAGGGCAGGCCAGAGGGGACGGATCACAGTGATATTCGACAGAGTACCACATTTACTCTCCACAATCCCTTTGGTCCTGGATAGTGTAGGCCAGAGGGGACGGATCACAGTGATACTCGACAGAGTACCTCATTTACTCTCCACAATCCCTTTGATCCCGGATAGGGTAGGCCAGAGGGGACGGATCACAGTGATACTCGACAGAGTACCACATTTTCTCTCCACAATCCCTTTGGTCCCGGATAGGGCAGGCCAGAGGGGACGGATCACAGTGATACTCGACAGAGTACCACATTTACTCTCCACAATCCCTTTGGTCCCGGATAGGGCAGGCCAGAGGGGACGGATCACAGTGATACTCGACAGAGTACGACATTTACTCTCCACAATCCCTTTGGTCCCGGATAGGACAGGCCAGAGGGGACGGATCACAGTGATACTCGACAGAGTATCACATTTACTCTCCACCATCCCTTTGGTCCCGGATAGGACAGGCCAGAGGGGACGGATCACAGTGATACTCGACATAGTACCACATTTACTCTCCACAATCCCTTTGGTCCTGGATAGGGCAGGCCAGAGGGGACGGATCACAGTCATACTCGACAGAGTACCACATTTACTCTCCACAATCCCTTTGGTCCCGGATAGGGCAGGCCAGAGGGGACGGATCACAGTGATACTCGACAGTGTACCACATTTACTCTCCACAGTCCCTTTGGTCCCGGATAGGACAGGCCAGAGTGGACGGATCACAGTGATACTCGACAGAGTACCACATTTACTCTCCACAGTCCCTTTGGTCCCGTGCACGGCAGGCCAGAGGGGACGGATGAGAGTGATACTCGACAGAGTACCACATTTACTCTCTACAATCCCTTTGGTCCCGGATAGGGCAGGGCAGAGGGGACGGATCACAGTAGTACTCGACCAAGTACCACATTTACTCTCCACAATCCCTTTGGTCCCGGATAGGGCAGGGCAGAGGGGACGGATCACAGTGATACTCGACAGAGTACCACATTTACTCTCCACAATCCCTTTGGTCCCGGATAGGGCAGGCCAGAGGGGACGGATCACAGTGATATTCGACAGAGTACCACATTTACTCTCCACAATCCCTTTGGTCCTGGATAGTGTAGGCCAGAGGGGACGGATCACAGTGATACTCGACAGAGTACCTCATTTACTCTCCACAATCCCTTTGATCCCGGATAGGGTAGGCCAGAGGGGACGGATCACAGTGATATTCGACAGAGTACCACATTTACTCTCCACAATCCCTTTGGTCCCGGATAGGGCAGGCCAGAGGGGACGGTTCACAGCGATACTTGACAGAGTACCACATTTACTCTCCACAATTCCTTTTGTCCCGGATAGGGCAGGCCAGAGGGGACAGTGATACAGGCGGCTGTGATCAGGCTCACCACACAGGCAGGCTCTTTTCTCACTGCTGTAATCAGGTAGAAAGTACGAGAGCCTCAGGACTCGCCCCACCAGGGTCAGGAACAGTTACTACACCTCAACCATCAGGCTGTGCAACAGTACGGGATAACTGCCCTCACCTGCTGTCCATAGACATGCTCCCACAACAAATCATCGTACTGGGACTGTCTCCAAATGAGTGAAATAAGAGGTGGTTTGACTGAGACAGATCACATTCCTGTCTCAGAATTAGAGAAATACAATCTCACAGGATATTTACAGCGGAAGGGCTGGAATGATGTTTCCCATAAGGTGCGGAACCAGCGGTCACAGACTCAAAATCGGAGGACAACTCAGCAGGACTGAGATGAGGAGAAATTTCCTCACCCAGAGTGCAGTGAATCATTGCAATTATCTCCACAAGGTTTCTAAATTTAATAGACATATCCTGGGGTTCAGCGGTGATGGGAAGTTGCAGGAAAGTGGTGCTGAGGTCGAAAGTCAAGCATGTTCTGAGTGAAGGGCTGTAGAGGCGCAATGGGCTGAATGGCCACACCTTCTCTATTTCTTATTTTCTGAAACACGAGTCTACCTTTGTGCCTCACTGTTTCTTGTCCTGTCAGATTGAACAGGGAGTGCTGAGAGCACCGGACATCTATCGGCAGCCGCTGCTGTTATTTCATGTTCTCGTTGTTTATTTGCATTGGCGAAGTTTGTTGTCTTCTGCACTCTGGTTGATCTTTCAGTGATCCAGATATAGTTACCATTCTGTAGCTTTGCTCTGTATGTTTGTAGGAGTTGTAGGTGGTGACTTATATGTACTCTGTTAGTTTTTGGAATAGTCGCTTGGGGAATCTGAAGTGGAGGAGTATTTGGGGCTTATTTAAAATTATACATAGATATTATCCAAACAGTGTTTATTTGACAAGGGTTAATTCTGATATTGAAACTAACTGTTATTTTTGTGGTTTATATCCAGAGAATTTACTTCATCTGTTTTGGGATTTTGAATATGTTAAAACTTTTTGGGTTGATGTTGGTCAATTTATAGATCAATATATTAATGTGGATTTTACTTTTTGTTTTCAAAATGTCTTATTTGGGTTTACGAATAACACCAAATCTCATAGGGATCATTTCTTTATCATAAATCTTTTGTTAATTTACAGCAAATTTTATATCCATAAATGCAATCACAGCAATAAGAAACCTTCATTTATATTTTGATGTCAGACTTCAAACTATACTTTTATACTCTGAAAGCTTCCCATAATCAGAAAGCTGTAAAGACTGTACAAATCTGTCAACGTTTTGGGTTATCTCTGTAAATATTCCTGTTTTGTGACTCCTCTTAGATATAGTTCCTTCTGTCCAACAGTATTTAGAGTGGATTTCCTTGTTTATTTGTATATTTAAAGTTAATAGTTATATATTTGTTGCTGCTTTTGTGTGACTCCCTGGCTTTGTTAGCATATGTTTAGTGTTTCTGTTTTTGATTGTGTTTAATAAAAATTAAAAAAATTTAAAAATAATAATAAAATTTACTTTGAACTTTGAGCCTCGGGGAACTTGCTTTGATTCTGAGAACAAACAGTGACTGACATCTCCATCTTCCGGTAGCAGCCCTCCCGCGGACACACTCACAGCCAATCAGAGAACACCGCTGGGCGGACCGAAGTTTGGAATCGGGAACGAGTGGACCCGGTGAGAGACCCGAGATTGGGAGCAGATCCCCGGGTAAAGGCTGCAACAGCGGCCGGTGTTTTGAATCCTTCCGGTGGCGGAAGTGAAGATTCGGGCGGAGATTCCGTGAGATGTTTCAGCCACACAGAGGGTGCCCGGTCTTTCCCCGCCGTGGATCGGGGCCTATTGTCCGGAGTTTCCTCCCAGTCCTGTCTCCTGCTGCTGGGATACGGGAGCTGGCCCGCAGCGGCTGCCGATGGATCTCTGGAGCTGTGAGCGCTCCCCTGTGCAAAAGGACAGGCTGAAGGTCAAGGGAGAACCAGGCGCAAAGGTAAACTCGGACTTTAGAAAAAGGAAACAGGAGCAGGCCATTCGGCCCTTTGTGTCTGTTCTGCCTTTTACTCAGAACATGCCTGATCTTTGACCTCCGCGCCACTTTCGCGCATCGTTCCCAGTATCGCAGAGCCCCAAAACTTGTCCTTCAAATTTAGAAACCTTGTGGAGAAAATTCCAAAGATTCGCTGCCCTCTGGGTGAGGAAATTCCTCCTCATCTCAGTCGTGCTGAGGTGAACTCGGATTCTGTGACCCCGGTTCCTCACCACAGTCAAAGCAAACATCATTCCTGCCTCTACCCTGTCAATACCCTGTGAGACTGTGTCTGTCTCAGTCAGACGGCCTTTTATTTCTCTAATTCTGAGACGGGCCCAGTCAGTATAATCTCTCCGAGGACATTACCTCACCTCCTAAATCAATCTGGGAAATCTCTTCATTCCCTTCATTCCACAGGCTGACTCCGGGAGGGAGACCAGACCTGTGCACAGTGTTCCATGTACGCTCTCACCAGGACCCCATATACCTTCAGAGGAGATCTTTATTCTTCTATTCAAACCTTCCTTCCCATTCAATGCTCTTCATTTAATATCGAACTCAAACAGTGAACAGACACAACACAGCCTCAGCCATGAATTTAAAGGGCAGGTGTTGCAACAGTTTGAGCTTCATACCGGGGGCCACGGAGCAAGCAGGGTGTCACAAAGGGAGGAATGTGGGAGTGTTGTATGTCTGAGTCCAGCTGTGTGTGTTTGTGTATCAGAATCAGGTTTAATATCACTGGCATATGTGGTGAAATTTGTTCCTTTGTGGCTGCAGTACATTGCAATATTTAGTAATAAAAACTACAGATTACAATTGGAATGTGTAAAATTATAATTAAAATGTAGTGCAAAATGAGAGGGAAAATACTGAGGGGGTGTTCATGGGTTCTTTGTCCATTCAGAAATCTAACTGTGGGGAAGAAGCTGTTCCTGAACCGGTAAGTGTGTCTCCAGGCCCCTGTATATCCTCCTTGATGGTAGCAATGAGAAGAGGTCATGTCCTGGGTGATGGGGGTCCTTAATGATGGATGCCACCTTTTGTGGCATCATCTTTTGAATGTGTCCTGGATGCTGTGGAGTCCAGTGCCCATGAAGGAGCTGGCTGTGTTTACAACTTTCTGCAGCATTTTCGGATCCTGTGCAGTAGCCTCTCCACACCAGGCAGTGATGCAACCAGTTAGAATGCTCTCCACAGTACATCTGTAGAAATTTGCAAGTGTCTTTAGTGACAGACCGATTCACCTCAATCTCTGAATGAAATACAGCCGATGTTGTGCCTTCATTGTAACTGCATCAATATGTTGGGCCCAGGATAGTTCCTCAGAGATGTTGACAGGCAGGAAATGGAAACTGCTCACCCTTTTCACTTCTGATCCCACGATGAGGACTGGTGTGTGTTCCCTCGACTTCCCCTTCCTGAATCCACAATCAATTCCTTTGTCTTCATGATGTTGAGTGCAAGGTTGTTGTTGTGACACCACTCAACTTGCTGATCTATCTCACTCCTGTACTCCTCCTCGTCACCGTCTGAAATTCCAGCAACAATAGTTGTGTCATCGGCAAGTTTATAGATGAGCCTAGACACACAGACGTGGTGTAGACAGAGTAGAGCAGTGGGCTGAGCACGCATCGTTGAGGTGTGCCGGTGTTGATTGTCAGCAAGGAGGAGATGTTATTTCTGATCCACACAGACTGTGGTCTCCTGGTGAGGATCTTGTTACAGAAGGAGGTACAGAGACCCAGGTATTGGAGCTTGTTGATTACAATTGAGGATCTGATTGTGTTGGACGCTGAGCTGTAATCAGCAGCCTGACTTGTGTATTGCTATTGTGCAGCTAATCTAAGGCCGAGTGGAGAGCCAGTGAGATTGCATCTGCTGTAGACATATTGTGGCAATCGGCAAATTGCAGTGGGTCCAGGTCCATGCACAGGCAGTTGATTCTATACATGACCAAACCTTCAAAGCACTTCATCAATGCTGTGTGTCTGTGTGTGAGCGTGCACGCTTGAAACAGTGATCCCAGTTTGATTCAGGAATCTTTCCTGTAGCTGGGGTACATCAGAAGAGGGGTCATAGTGATGGGACGATCATTCCGATCAGAGCCAAATAGCTTAGCCAGTAAATGCTGAATCTTTAGAAATTACAAATCACATGTGTGTTTGAGAGAGTATTTACAGATTTAATTGTAGAATTCAAAATTTACCAAGTAAATTTATTCTCTAAGTACACACATGTCACCATGTTCAATCCTGAGATTGTTTTTTTCGGACAAACTCAGTAAATCCAAGAATCATGATTGAATCAATTAAAGCCCGAACCCAACATCGTGGATAAAATACAATGTGCCAAAGACAACATTCTGTGCAAATATTAAAGAGAAAATAATAAGTAAGAAATAATTATCATGAACAGGAGATGAAGAATCTGTGAATGTGTCCATTGGTTATAGGAACAGCTCAGTGATGGGGCAATTGAATTTGAGTAAGATTATCCCCTCTGTTTGAAGAACTTGATGTTTGAAGGGTGATAACAGTTCCTGAACCTGGTGGTGTGGGTCCTGAGACGCCTGCATTTCTTCCTGATGGCATCAGTGAGAAGAGATCATGTGCCACTTGGTGGGCTCCTTGATAATAGATGTAGCTTTCCTATGACAGCGCACCAGAGAAATGTGCGCAGTGGTGGGGAGGGTTTTACCCGTGATGTACTGGGCCGTATCTACTACTTTCTGTAGGATTTTCCTTTCAAGGGCTTTGGTGTTTCCATACCAGGCCATGATGTAACCACTGAACATATTCTCCACACACATCTGTAGAAGTTTCTCAAGGTTGTAGATGTCATGCTGAATCTTTGCAAGCTTCTAAGGAAATGGAGATGTTGCTGTGCTTTCTTCGTAATTGCACTTCCATGCTGGGCTCAAGACAGATCCTGGAAAGTGATGACATTGAGGAATTTAACGTTGCTGACCCTCTCCGCCTTTGATCTCTGATGAGGACTGGCTCACGGATCTCCTGTTTCCGCCTCCTGAAGTCAATAATCAGCTCCTGGCTCTTGCTGACGTTAAATGAGAGGTTGCTTTAAGACCATACGATATAGGAGCAGAATTAGGCCATCTGGCCCATCGAGTCTGTTCCGCCATTTCATTTTAGCTGATCCAATTTCACTCTTGGCCCCAATCTCCTGCCTTCTCCTGGTAGCCCATCATGCCCTGATCAATCAAGAAACTATCAACCTCTGCCTTAAGTGCATATGAAGATTTGGCCTCCACAGCTGCCAATGGTTCACGATCCATAGAGTCCATAGATTCATTACTCTCTGGCTAAAGGAATTCCTCCTCGTCTCCATTCTAAAGACACCTCTCTATTCTGAGGCTGTGTCCTTTGGTCTTAGACTCTCCCAACATAGGAAACATCCTCTCCATATCCACTCTATTAATCCTTTCACTATTTGATATATTTCAATTAGGTCTCCTCTCATTCTTTTGAATTCCAATCAACACAGGCCCAGAGCCATCAAATACTCTTCATATGACAACACGTTTAATTTGGGAATCATTTACGTGAATCTCCTTTGGACACTCTCCCGTTTCAGCACATCTTTTCTAAGATAAGGAGTCCAAAACTGCTCACAGTACTCCCAGTGAAGCCTCACCAGTGCTTACAAATTTTTCAGCATTACATCCCTGCGTTTATATTCCATTCCTCTTGAAATGAATGCTGACATTACATTTGCCTTCTTCACCACAGACTCAATCTGCAAATTCACCTTTAGGGACTATTTGGAAAATAGTCAGCCCTTTCATTTCTGCTACCAAAGTGCATGTTGATACCCTTTGCTGACACTGTATTCCATCTGACACTTCTTTGCCCATTCTCCTCATCTGTTGAAGACCTTCCATAGCCTCTCTATTTCCTTAAAATGACCTGACCCTCAACCATCTTCATATCGTCTGAAAACTTTGCAGCAAGGTCATCAGTTTCATCATGCACATCACTGACACTTAACATAAAGAGTATCAGTCCCAACACAGACCACTGTGGAACCCACTCGTCAAGAGGCTCCCTTTATACCCACTCTTTGCTTCCTCTCAATCAGCCACCGCTCTGTCCATGCTGGAATCTTTCCTGTAATACCATGGGCTCGTGGGTTGTTAAAGCAGCTTCATGTGAGGCATCATGTCAAAAGCCGTATGAAAATCCAGGTGAACAACATCAATCGATTCTACTTTGTCTATCCTGCTTGTTATTTCTTAAAATAATTTCAACAGGTTTGTCAGGCAAGATTTTCCCTTCAGGAAACCATGCTGACTATGGCCTATTTCATCTTGTGACACGGTACTCTCAGACCTCATCATTAAAAATCGACTCCAGCATTTCCCCAATCACTGAGGAGAGACTAACTGGCCTATAGTTTCCTTTCTTCTGCCTCTCTCCCTTCTTGAAGAGTGGAGTGACATTTACAATTTTCCATTCTTGCCAAACTATTCCAGAACCTTGTGATTCTTGAATGTTCATTACTAATGGGTCCACAATCTTTTTAGCCACCTCTTTCAGAACCCTGGGGTGTACACCATCTGGGTCACGTGACTTATCTAACTTGGCCTTTCAGTTTCTCAAGAACCTTCACTCTGGTTCTGGTAACTTTGCAAACTTCTGACTCCTGACACCTGGAAGTTCCACCATTATGCTGGTGTCTTCCTTAGTGAAGACAGACACAACATACTTATTCAGTTTGTCTGCCATTTCCTTGTCTCCCGTCACTGCCTCTCCAGCATCGTTTTCCAGCCACCCGAGACTTTATATTAGATAAAAAGTGGGGTGCGTGTGCTTTAATTGGACATTGCACCAATACACCAGACAAATCTGAAAATGTAACTCATCTGATGGATTATATTTGAGAGGCAGCAGATAGAATGAGAGAAGTGGGAGAGCAGTTCCACAATGATAACCCCTCAGGAAGCCGGTGGCCATTTGGGACTCTGGGAGGATGGTGGGATACTGGTTTACATTGTACATTTCCACAATGATAACCCCTCAGGAAGCCGGTGGCCATTTGGGACTCTGGGAGGATGGTGGGATAGTGGTTTACATTGTACAGTTCCACAATGATAACCACTCAGGAAGCCGGTGGCCATTTGGGACTCTGGGAGGATGGTGGGATACTGGTTTACATTGTACATTTCCACAATGATAACCCGTCAGGAAGCCGGTGGCCATTTGGGACTCTGGGAGGATGGTGGGATACTGGTTTACATTGTACAGTTCCACAATGATAACCCCTCACGAAGCCGGTGGCCATTTGGGACTCTGGGAGGATGGTGGGATACTGTTTTACATTGTACAGTTCCACAATGATAACCCCTCAGGAAGCCGGTGGCCATTTGGGGCTCTGGGAGGATGGTGGGATATTGGTTTACATTGTACAGTTCCACAATGATAACCCCTCAGGAAGCCGGTGGCCATTTGGGACTCTGGGAGCATGGTGGGATACTGGTTTACATTGTACAGTTCCACCACTACAACCCCTCAGGAAGCTATTTTGGGAATCTGGATGAGAGAATACCGTTTTACATTATGGAATAACCATCAGAGTAATAATAATCAGATTATGATTATTTTACTCTTCCATGTGACCGAAATGAGGGGACATCAGGGTTCCGGGTACTCATAGGTAATGGGTGGGATATAAGGGAAAGGAAAGCCTTGAGATCTGAAGTATTTCCGCCTTAAAGACATCATTCACTTCGTAAGTCCTGATAATATTGGATGTCTGTTGTCATGGGACAACAAAGAGGAGGGAATGGGGAAATATGTACTGAACTTTGCATTTTAATGTAAGAATCTGATGAGAGAAAATGGAGCTGTACAGACCCCGGAGTGCTGAGCTAGTAAATGCGATATATGTAGGTGACTAAAGTAGCCGGAGGAAACGACAAGAAATGTGCTCACTAAAGGAACTCGTGACTGCAAACACTGAACGCTGTGCAGAAATGAGGAAGTAGCGGAGACGACTCAACCGGAGATGGCAGCAACAACAAATGTATCGGGAACACGGAGCTCGCTGGGAACAGTAACCTCGTCTCGTTCTTATGTACAGAAGGAATATTTTGTAAACGATGTGTTTGAAGTCCCCTCCCATCCCTGGTGAGAATGGAGGTGAACTTACCCCCTGCAGGTAATAAAGAATAAAGCTGCTTGATGAAGAAACACTCAGTGTTGGGATTGTGTTCCGTGAGTCTCAGCAGAGAGATACTTGACAAGGGGTTAAGGGTGAAAGGTGGGGTGTTTATGGGGCACATGAGGGGATTCCTCTTCACTCAGAGGGTCACTGGAGTGTGAAATGAGCTTCACCCACCCACAAAACGTCTGCCCCCGAATGAGGTGGAGCCCAAATGGCGGGTCCCTCAAATGAGCTGCTGCCAACTGGAGACCGGGGTCTTCGGGCTGGTTTGTTGCCACCAGAGAACATGATGTGTGCCCCTGGTGATGGACACACTGACGGTAGGTGTCGGCGCTTGGGGGGAGGGCAGTGTTGTACTTGTACGGGTGGGTAGAGATATCTCAGAGCCAGTAGATGCCAGACAAGGGCTCGTCCTTTATTCGGGGAAGTGCTGGTACCAGTTGTAACGGGGTTTACCCGACGGTGCAGTCTGGGAGGTCAGGGACTGGGCCGTCTCCAGTGCCAGAACAGTCACTCTCGGCTGAGCCTGGAGTGGGAGCAGGGACGTTCAGATGTTCAGATAACGGACATGAAGGTCCAAACCCGGGGAGACGCCATTGTCAAATTTCACCAAGAAACAATCAGGCCAAACAACTTCAGGCAGAACTGGTCAGGATGACAAACAGACATCAGTACACAGGAATGACAACTTTGAAAATCAGAAATAAACCAATGTAAAAACAAATTTAAAACCAGCTTCTTTGCCTCTGGATGGGTGGAATGGAAATGGTCCCGAGGCAAAGGAGGTGGTTTCACACCGTCTGCACGACTCAGTCGCCCCATTGAAGGAGTGGCAGTGGCGATTGAGTTCGCACTGAGAGGGGGATTGGATACCGAGGGACAGGCCTGATGAGGATCGGTTTGATTGCCGAGGGGATCTGCTGTCTTGTCTTGTGGACTGGCCACTCACGGCTTCCTCAACGGCTCAGACACTGAAAGCCCGTGTTTCCCTGACCTCCCCGGGTCCAGGCAGTCTCGTCCCCGGGGAGATGAAATAGAAAGTAAATTCACTCGCTTACAACTGGGCAACGATATGTGTTAATTATTTGGAGAATGCAGATCAAACAGTTAGTGAGGTTGTGGATGTCACCAAAACCGGTGTGTGGAGAAAGTGAGGGTTGTCTAAGGTTACAGTGGGATCGAGACCAGTTGGGAAAGTGGGCCGAGGAATTGCAGGTGGATCTTAGCTGTCACTCAGAAACAGTTCTTCAGGGGGTCAAAGACGACGGAGACACGAAAGAGAGCTTTTCTTGGGCTCTGGATTCAAACAGACAAGACTGGTGCGCTCGTTCATCTCGTTTGAAGGTACCACGGCAGAATATAAGTTGTTGCTCCGCCACCCTGAGGGTGCAGTCATCAATTAGGAGCAACTTCGCACCATCCTCCACAAGTGTGACTTTTAATTCTTCATTCCCAGTCCTGTTCCGCCGTGTCGATTCATGCACTCCTCTTGTGCCAAGATGAGCTCCCCTCCCCCCGCCCCCCGGGTGGAGGAGCAACACATTATATTCCGTCACATTATATACCCTCCAATCTGATGGCATGAACATCGATTTCCACTCAGGAGAACAAATTACCGTCACCCTCCTCTATGCCCCACTCTGACCTTGTACTTCTTCTCACCTGCCTACACTCCTCCCGGGACCCTCCTCCTGCCCTCTCTCTGGTCCACTCTCCTGTCCTATCAGATTCTTTATTCTCCAGCCCACCCCTTCTTGACCTTTCCCACCCACCCGGCGTCAGCTTCCAGCTCACCTCTTCCCCTCCCTCTCCACATTTTTATTCTGGCATCTTCCCCCGTGCTTCTCTGCCTTGCAGAAGGCTTTCGGCCAAAAAGCGCCGACTGTTTATAATTTTCTATAGATGCTGCCTGAGGTGCTGAGTTCCTGCAGCGTTTTGTGTGAGTCGCTTTGGATTTCCAGCATTTGCAGACTTTCTCCTGTCAGTTCCAGAAATCGCCGACCGTGACCAGGTGATCACATGCGCATGCGTAAGGGTTGCGGGGAGTTTCGCGCGTGCGTACGGTGGACAAAAGGCTCGGAGATTCGTCGGCAGGTAGGAGAGAGAATCCGGGCGGATTATTATCGGTACCGGCGTCCGAACCGCGACTGAAATCCAATTACTGTGAACTCCGGACACACCTTTCCTCCGCACCCCGGCACAGTCCAAGTCCTTTCCCTCTGTCTCTACGAGGGCTCCGGGGAACTTTCTGCTGAGCAGCGAAGGCGCTGGAGCCGTGGCGGATAGATGGGTCTCTTCTTCGTGGGGCTTTCTGGGTAAAGAAGCAGCCATAGATGACAGGGGCAGCGTTTCACCGTTAGCCCGTAGGCCGTATTTGGAATCGCAAGGGGAGGGAAGGGGAGTAGATGGATCACTCGGGCACCACCGAGCACTGAGGAGCTGACCTTCCAGTCACTGAAAATGTCAATTTGTACTGCATGAAAATAACAAAACAAAATCCTTACATCAGTTTTAGTCCTTGTGGAAATCACCTTTGTTCCATCTTAATCTGGACCTTTCTAGCTGTGAGAACATGTTTAATACCATTCGCTTTGAGTACATAATGATACCAATTACCTTTGGCCTGGGTAACGTGACCTGTAGCGTTCTCATCACAAATATGCCACACACCAATGAGAACGAGTACTGCCCTCCCCATCATGTTCATTGGCATTGCCTCTGATGGGCTCTCCACCGTCAATCACCTGTGCGGAGGGGCAGAGTAATTTGAAACTCTCCAGGGTTTGCCATGTAACATCACATGCTCTTTGTAGTGCTGTCATACATGACCAGAACTTGAAATAATACCAATGTTTTCTCTAATTTAATTTGCTCCCAATGTATGGACCGACCATTTGTCTAAAAGTTAAATGTTTACACAGCCTGAAAACAGCACGGTATCAACAAAATACCAGCTGTGCAGCAACAAAGGCTCTCTGTGTGGGAACATTTCAGTTACTGCGCAGCTCAGAATAATATGGGACAGAGAATAATACTAATGGAAGGAATCAGACTGGGCCAAGTCACAGATTGAATGTCCCATTCTCACACAGACAGGAAGACTGTCGGGGAATTAGATGGACAGACCAGTTGCTGGCACCATGAACAGTTAGAAGGTGAGTTCTTCCCCCAACTTGGGTTGAACCTCCCTGTAACAGTGTGATGTCAGAGCTCAGAGTGGAGACTAAAATTATCTCATAATATATCGGCTGTGAAAATTAATCAGATACAGGAGCAGAATGAGGTCGTTTGGCCCATCGAGTCTGCTCCACCATTTCATTACAGCTGATCCATTTCCCTCTCAGCCCCACTCTCCTGCCTTCTCCCCATATCCCTTCCTGCCCTGACTAATCAAGAATCCATCACCCTCTTCCCTAAAATATACCCAATTACTTGGCCTCCAGAGCAACTCATAACAACAAATTCCACAGATTCACCACACACCGGTTAAAGAAATACCTCCTCATCTCCATTCTGAAAGAACAAAGCTCGATTTTGAGGCTGTGTCCTCTGGTCTTAGACTCCCCCACTCTGGTAAACATACTCTCCACATCCACTCTATCGAGACTACTCAATGTTCGATAGATTTCAATGAGGGCCCCTTCATTATTCTGAACTCCAGTGAGTAGAGGCCCCGAGCCATCAAATGTTCTTCATCTGGCAAACCTTATAATTACAGAAATATTTTTGTAAACTTCCTTTGAACGCTCTGCAATGTAAGCACATCTGTTCTACTTAAAGGGCCTGAATCTGCTCTCAACAGTCCAAGTGAGGCCACACTTTATAAATACTCAACAACACATCCTTGCTTTTATATTCTCGTACTCTTCAACATTATTTCCTCTCTATTGAGAAAACAGTCTGCACTCATTGTTTCTAACAAAGTGGATGACCATACACTTCTCTGAATGATGACTTTCACTCATTGATGTCTTCTGTAAATCTTTTTTTCAGGTTAGAAATGGCAAAAATTGTGTACGGGAATATTAAACAGAACAACATGTCAGTTTGCTGTCTCTGCCCAGATATTAAAGGAGTTACTAGATATTTAACAATATATCTCTGTTGATCCTCGGAGATGAAGAATTATTTCATCACAGCTGAATAAGTGCTTTGTGTCTGAAATGAAGTTTTCTGTTGTAACTCACTGAAATCCACTGGAATCGGGGTGCTGAGAACACACCGGCATTTGTTCACTGGAGATCAGTTCTTCAACTCATTGATTGTGCAACGGGTTTACTACATCTGACATTTGACTTATGAATTGACAAAGAACTGTGGGAAGGGATTCACTCTTCATTCACTCATCTGACCTCCATGCACAACAGCGAGTTCACACTGATAAGATGTCGTTCACCTGCGCTGATTGTGCGAAGGGATTCACTCGGTCATCCAGCCTACTGACACACCAGCGAGTTCACACTGATGAGAAGCTGTTCACCTGCTCAGACTGTGGGAAGGGATTCACTCAGTCATCGCAACTGCAGAGACACCAGTCACTTCA
Organism: Hemitrygon akajei; assembly: GCF_048418815.1. Lineage (NCBI taxonomy): Eukaryota > Metazoa > Chordata > Chondrichthyes > Myliobatiformes > Dasyatidae > Hemitrygon > Hemitrygon akajei. The sequence goes on from NW_027331969.1 coordinate 403,940, forward strand.
CACTGGGGAGAAGCCGTTCACCTGCTCACACTGTGGGAAGGGATTCACTTGGTCATCTGAACTGAAGATACATCAGCGAACTCACACTGGGGAGAGGCCATTTACTTGTTCAGACTGTGGGAAAGGGTTTATTCGGTCATCTCAACTGAAGGTACATCAGCGAATTCACACTGGGGAGAGGCCGTTTACCTGCTCAGTCTGTGGGAAAGGATTCACTCAGTCATCTGTACTGAAGGAGCATCAGCAAATTCATTCTGGGGAGAGACCGTTCACCTGCTCAGACTGTGGGAAAGGATTCACTCAGTCATTTGTACTGAAGGTACATCAACGAATTCACACTGGGGAGAGACCATTCACCTGCTCAGACTGTGGGAAGAAATTCACTGACTCATCCAGGCTACAGGCCCATCGGCGTGTTCATACTGGAGAGAGGCCGTTCACCTGTTCAGACTGTGGGAAGGCATTTACTCGGTCATCTCAAGGGATGGTACATCAGCGAATTCACACTGGGGAGAGGCCATTTTCCTGCTCTGAATGTGGGAAGAGATTCATTCATTTATCTGGCCTACAGGTGTATCAGCGAGTCCACACTGGAGAGAGGTCATTCACCTGCTCAGACTGTGGGAAGTCCTTTATTCGATCAGTTGAACTGAAGACACATCAGCGAATTCACACTGGAGAGAGGCCGTTCACTTGCTCAGACTGTGGGAAAGGGTTTATTCGGTCATATCAACTGAAGGTGCATCAGCGAGTTCACACTGGGGAGAGACCGTTCACCTGCTCAGACTGTGGAAGGGGATTTACTCAGTCAGCTCAACTGATGATACATCAGCGTATTCACACTGGGGAGAGGCCGTACACCTGCTCTGAATGTGGAAAGAGATTCAGTCAGTCATCCGACTTACAGACACACCGACGAGTCCACACTGGGGAGAAGCCATTCTCCTGCTCCCAATGTGGGAAGAGATTCTCTCAGTTATCCCACCTTGTGACGCACTACCGAGTTCACACTGGGGAAACTGTTTAAACAGGCGACAGGCTACAGGCTGGATATTTCACCATCACAGTTACTGAATCAAGTTCAAAAGTGACTGTTGGTGCCGAACTCGGCAATTACTGCTGCTGTTTATCAAACCCAGTTCCGCACTCTGGTCACTGGGTGTGGGAGTATTCCTCGGCTAATGTTCAAGTTTAATGGGACTGGAGTTTAATGGTTTGGATCTGTGACACAGAAATCAGTTCTCATTTAAATTCTGACCACATTGACAGAATCTCCTTTCTCTCCCCTGACTATCATCTCCTATAACTACTGCAAAGCCTGAATTTACACTTCCCTATTGAGCATCAGAGCTGACAGTGCTACCGGCCTTCCTGTTGCTGCCGTGCCCCAATGGGTCAACCACCACCCACCCAGCAGTATCCAACAAGGTGTTCTGCTGAGGAGAATGCCCACAGGACAGCCCTGCACTGTCTCCCTAATCACCCTTACCTCTGCTGGTGGTCACGCTTCTCCTATCCGAAGCTTGTACTCTGGTGTGGCCATATCTTCAGATGTTTCTTTTCAAATATTGTTGTTGTTGTTGTTGTTGTTATTATTATTATTATTATTATTATTATTATTATTATTATTATTATTATTATTATTATTATTATTATTATTCAAAAATAACACAGGTACATTGAAGTAACAACTCGCACAATCCCTCAAAACAAATTATCTTAAAGATTGAACATTTTTGTGAATTAAAAAACCCTACTAAGCAAGAAAAGTGTGAGAAAAAAGAAACCCATTGGGGGTACAACCCCGGAGCCATGCGTCATACAGAAAGCTTCTAAAAATAAACATCAAACCGCCAACAAGAAAGATATATTTCAAAGGTTCGACTTCTAATTTTTTCCAAGCTAAGGCACAGCATCACTTGAGTGAACCATTATGACAAAATAAGAGCTGATATGTCCTTCCATTTCAACAAGATGACCCTCCTAGCTATCAATGTAACAAACGCAATAACATGTTGGTCAGACATAGAAATACCATGGATATTTGGAGGAATTATTCCAAAAAGCACAGTCAATTTATTAGGTTGTAAGTTGATTCTGAGTGTTTTTGAAATTGTCGAAAAGACTGACTTCCAAAACTATTTTAATATAGAACATGACCAGAACATATGTGTCAGTGTAGCTATCTCAGTTTTACATCTATCACAATACTTGTCAACATTGGGAAATATTATAGAAAGTCTCTCCTTCGACAAATGGTAACGATGTACAATTTTAATTTGAATCAGTGAATGACTAGCACAGATCGAAGAAGCTTCAGAATCCGTGTCCAATCCTCCCATATCAACGTCAAACTGAGTTCCTTCTCCCAATCTTGTTTAATCTTAAGTAAAGGACGCTTATCCCATTGTAATAATAAATTATAAATTCTTCTAATAGAACCTTTCATCGAAGGGTTCTTATTCATAATAGTCTCTAATAAGTCAGCCTCCAATATGTAAGGAAAATTACTTAAATATTTTTGAAACAATATCTAACTTGAAGGTATGTAAAAAGTATGAATATGAGAGAGAATATTTATCGACTAATTGTTCAAAAGACATCATTCTGCCTTCTTTAAATAAATCTAAAAAAGTAGTAATACCTTTATTTTTCCAAAGTAAAAAAAAAAATTGGATCGCTCCAGGAAGGTTTAAAAAAGTGATTACGATAAATTATACTACAAAGTTTAAATTTTTTAAGATTTAAAAAATTGTGGAACTGGAGCCAAATTTGCAAAGAGTGCTTAACCACAAGATATAGGTTTAAATTAGCAACTTTAGCTAATTGTATAGGTAGAGCAACTCCTAATAACAGAGTTAAATAACACTGTTTCACAACTCTCAGTTCCAGGTTTACCCAAATTGGCCGATCATTCCTATCACCGTAATATAAGCAAAAGGACACATATCGCAAATTAACAGCCCAATAGTAAATTCTTAGATTAGGGAAAGCGAAACATCCGTCGTTTTGTAAATGACATATACTAATTCCTGGTCTTCTATTATCACAAATAAAAGATTGAATAATAGAACCAATCCCATCAAAATCCCCTGATAGCTGAAAAAAGGGAGACCTACAGTTATTAGTGACAACAGTGGCAATAGGAACTTTATATATCATTTTAATCCAATTATTAAAATTAATACCAATACCAAATGTTTCTAAGACATTAAGTAAATATTTCCATTTAACTCGATCAAATTCTTTTTCAGTATCCAAAGATACAATGCATTGTAGAGTTTTAGAAGCGGGCGAATATATAATGTTAGATAGTCTCGGAACATTTGAAAAAGAATAACGACCCTTTATAAAGCCTGTTTGATCTTTCAAAATGATTTTACCCACAGACTCTCCAACCGATTGCCATTATCTTTGACAGAATCTTAGCATCTACATTCAATAATGAAATAGGTCTGTATGAGGCGCAGTCAGTAGGATCTTTATCCTTTTTGAGGATTAAAGAAATAGAAGCCTCATAAAAAGTAGAGGGAAAATCAGTTTTCACAAAAGAATCTTTAAGAATCTCCAAGATATATAGAGAAAGCAATTTTCCAATTTTTTATAATATTCTACAGGATAACCATAAAGTCCCGGAGCCTTACCAGATTGCATTGAAAAAATAGCTTTATGAATTTCGGATTCAGTAATTTGGGCATCCTAATGACCTAATGGTCTTCATAATGACCCTTACCTCTGCTGGTGGTCACGCATCTCCTATCCGAGGCTTGTACTCTGGGTGTGGCCACCTCTTCAGATGTCTCATTGATAGTATCTTCAGGCTCCCGAATGTTCTTGAGTACATCCAACTCCCTGAACCAGTCAGTCCGGCGCTGTGATTGGGTGCACTTCCTCCAAATAGTCATCGGAAAACTGTCAGATATCCAGAATTCCCACATCTGACTGGAGGAGCATCCCATCCTGACTGTTCTGCACCAAAATACACCACTTTGGGTCAGGAACGAATTAACATATGCAAGAAAACATCAAACGTGAATGGGTCAATGACAGTAGAAGTAGAGTGTTCAATTATCTGTGTTCTTGCCATGAGGTCAAAGGGATAGATGCTGCCATTTTGTGAAACTGCTGTGTAACCCCCATTTTGTGAACTTATTGATGAACTGATTGCTATGGGATAACCTAATCAGATCAACCAAACAAGAGGTTTCCGGTTTCCCATTCTAAGCCTGAAATCACTCTCAGATAAACTGTGTATGATGTCCAATGTCAGGTTTGCCGAATTAATCTCGTTATCTCTGAACCTGAAGTCACTCTGAGATAAGGTGTGTATTATGTACAGTGGCAGGTTTGCAGAAGGAATCTCGTTATTTCTGCCGAGTGTCTGAACCAGAGCTGAAGACAATAAAAGAAGTCACCTTCGGCATGAAGTTGTGTAGCCCTTGGACTACATCCAATGGAAATCTGTTAGTCATCAGCCTGATGGACTTCAGCCAACAAAAATTACATGCATCCTCTGAACTGATGTGTTCAACAAGTTAAGAGTTCCAAATGCAAAGGTGTGATAACTCCTGAGACTAACCATCACAAGGAAGAACCCCCATGGAAGGGACTGGAGAAGAAATGATCGATCATTTGGACAAAATGGGATCCCCTGTTTCAGTGTTGTGAATTTGAGAAGTGTTCTGGGTGTGTATTAGTACAGAGGGAACAGTGGAATTCATCTTTTAAGTTGTTAGCCTGTGTTCAACATAGTTACTTTGTTGTTTGTGCAGGAGCAATAAAGTGCGAGCTTTGATTAATTACGAGTTGCCTGGTGAGTTTCCAAACTGATATCAGTTGATGAACGGTGAACATATTTTGGCGCCCTGGGGTGCACTCGAAAAGAAAGAAAAGTGGTCTGGGACCCTGGTGACGAGTTGTAATGTGATGTTTGTTGGATGATCTAATTGAAGTGAAGAGAGAAAAAACTGAAAGTGGCAGAGGAATGGTGTAAGTGTAGGGAAGAGAGAGGATAAAAATGAAATTCTGAGGGAGCAGGGTCAGGTGAATTTGTTCCACATGAGTCAGTTTCAGGCTCAGTGTGAAGCGTTAACAAGAGAACATGAGAAAACTGAAGAGGAGTATAAACAGGCGGATACAGAATTAGAGAAAGGAAAAGTCAGGGTCGGGATTTACGGCTGTTGTGAATGTCATGAAGAAATCGGCAACTGAGAGGAAAGACTGTGCTGATCGCAAGTGTTTAAAACAGATGGAAAACCTGCAAAGTGAACTCTCAGCTCGGAGAGGAGTGATATGTGCGAGGAGAGAAGAGCGTATGAAGAGACGCTTGTATCACACACCGGGTTGCTCTCTTCAGTCACCCGATGAGGTAATCGTAGCCTTTGGCCAGGGGCAGATATGGTCAGGTAATGCCCAACCTTCATAGAGTGTTTCAACCCTTAACCACTACACTGTCCAGCTGGTGGATCAGAAGTGAGGGCCAAGTCACTGCCCATCTGTTCCTGACCTCCAGCTCAACCCCTCTCTCTAGCTCCATACCCAGTCAGGGGCTCTTTCTGCTTCCTCCCCCATCCTGCCAGCTGCTTGCTTCTTGCTCTTTTCATCAAGGCCCAGCACAGACAGCAACCTCCATGCTGGCCGTGCCGGGAACCCACTACAGTCGATCTCCATGAGGAACAGCCACGTCTGCCATCCTCTGTCCCTGCACTCCGGGACTAACAGTGTAAAAACCAGGATTACTGGGGAAGTGGCCCGCCTCCCAGCAGATTTTTCCGAGAGTGGGTGGAACCTTCAACACTCAGTGCCCCAATGGCGCCTGTAGTAATGGAGGGACTGCAGGACACACCAGAGCCGGGGGTGTGGGGCGTGTGTGACACGGTATTCTGTCCCTTTGACGTTTCCCAATTGAGTGCTGGAGTGGTGAATGAGAGATGATTCTCGGAAACTTTCCCGGTGCATTCAGCAGACAGGGTAACTCTCGGTTTATATGAAACGGAGGAGGGGAAGCTAACCCTTCTCTGTCTAACTTCAGCTTTCCCTTCAGCCCTGCCGGAGGAACAGGCACCCGCCCAGGGGACACGAGGTGATTTACAGAAGGCACCATTAGAAGCTGCTGGACTAATAGAGGTGACAGTGGAAGTTTTGCATGACTGCAGACAGTGGAAAGGAAGGAACCTTCTATATTTGTGACGATGTTGTGCCCGGTTTTCTCGAGTGTTTTGGGTCCTACTTTGGATCCGCAGAAATTTGACTCCGTGACAGAGTAGGAACTGGCCGAGGAACTTGGTATCGCACAGTACCGAGGAGAGCAGAAGGGTGTGTGAAATGATTGATCCATTCAAATCCCACACATGCTGAAGCATGGGCTCGCAGAAGGATGATGTGAATGAGGGAAAAGGGATTGAGGGAGAAAGGTACAGAGGAGGGTAAGGGGAAACGGGGTTCTAAAACGACCCTATCACAGAACAAGGTTTGCAGTGGCAGAATGAAGGGAGACGGGGTGCTGATCAGGATGAGCTGCCACCGAGCTCAACAGCGCCACCTAATGGCTGGGTAGTCAACGACGCGGTTGGAATATCAATGTTCCCCCGTTATGAATACTGGATCCCCAAAGAAATGATACAATTCCGGTCATGAAGATTATTTTGCCATTGATTGCCCACAACCCAGATGGGTTGGGACATGTCAAGATGTAACAATGGCCCATTGCCTCTGGAAGGTCAACAGTGTTGCCTGCAATGTAATGCTCAGCTTGTTACCTATGGGGAGTCCAAGTTGAATGTGTGTTCACCACATGGTTGGATGGTGCAGCTGAACTCCTTGTTAACCACCTTAAACCTGGCCTCATTCAGCACAACACTTTGGGAAATAGAAGATACGGTTATTGTAAATGAATTTAATTGACACTCATAAGTGTGGAAGTTGAGTACCGTTGAAATATATTCGAAACGTTCGGATTTTTAAGGTATTTAATCTTGTTATGTGATAAATGGACCCTGCATAATCCCAGAGTGCTTTGCTGTCTGCTGAGTGAGGGAGTGGAAGGAGGCATGTGATGTTCTGATCATTGTTCATTGTGGAACTGGAAAGGTCTCTACATTGCGTGTCCTTGAATAAAAGTGTTGCAATCTGTAAGTAGAGGAGCTGACACCCAGAATAGCCTGAACACTTGTATAAAAGCGAACGTTGTAAGCGGTAAAAGATCCATGTATTCTGAGGAGTTGAGATGCCTTTCTCCCTGTAAGTAATAGGCGCACTGTTGAACGTTGTTTTTTTCTGGTACTTAGGTCTAAGACCTGGCGAAAAGTACCCAACAAAATGTGGAGGTTCCAATTTGTTTGTCTGGGGATAATGATCGCCGAATTGTCAGTTCCTGTTCACCTTTAGTGATTATTTTTTGTTCCGGGTCAGACCTCGGACTACTGGTGTTCCCGAGGCTTCAAGGCTCGAGTCAGTACTATATACTTTACTATACTTTATTGTCACCAAACTATTGATACTAGAGTGTACAATAATCACAGTGATAATTGTTTCTGCGCTTCGCGCTCCCTGAAGTTCAAATCGAAGTAAATATAATAAAAATTTAAATTATAAATCATAATTAGAAAATAGAAAATGTATAATTATATATATAATTATATAATTACATATAGTATAACGTCAGTATAATTTAAAGGATAGTGTCAGTGACACATGGAAGTGTAGATCATTGTCTGGATCGCACTAAATGATTGTCCATCAGAGAGAGGCAGTAGTTATTGATTGCCTGTAAAACAACAAAAGTAAATAAAAGTTTCAGTACCAGCTGAGTGACATTACAGAAGGTTTGAACCACACAGGACGCTGTGACGCAGAAGCAGTGAAGTCACTGATCAGGGATTCAGTGGGGTGTGAAGAAAAAGGTCAGTGGGAGATACGACAGGATGCATCTTTCACTGATCCTGACAGAGAAACTACACACACAAAATCCTGGAGGAACTCGGCATGCCAAGCAATATCGATGGAACAGTGCACAGCCGCTGTTTCGTGCCCAGTCCGTTCAGCAGCACCGAGGGGCTGACTGGTTTATAGGCATTCAGTAGTATGGATGTACCAGTTTCAGTTCCACTGTGAAAAGCTGGCTAAAGGAAACATTAAACAGGAGGAAGCACCCAAGTAGCTAAGCCCGACGGGGAACGACTGGAGAAAGAGTGCAGTGAATAAAAAATTACGCTGAATGTAATTCAGAAATCGGCACATAAAAAATGAACACAACACTGGAGAGCAGACAAAGTGCTTAAAGCAAATTTAAACGCTTTAGAAAGGTCAGAATTTAAGTGTGAAAAGTAGCCAGATGAGAGTGTCCGTAAGAGAGGGAGAGAGAGAGAGAGAGAGAGAGAGAGAGAGAGTGTGTGTGTGTGTGTGTGTGCGTGTGTGTGTGTGTGTGTGTGTGTGTGTGTGTATGTGTGTGTGTGTGTGTGTGTGTGTGTGTGTGTGTGTGTGTGTGTGTGTGTGTGTGTGTGTGTGTGTCTGTCTGTCTGTCTGTCTGTCTGTTTGCTCATCAAAAACTTTAAAATCCCTGGCTCTGATCGTCTCACCTTGACCATGATGTCCAGTATCAATTCACTTCTGTCTTGAAACACATCGCTTTCTTCCCGACAACAGACCCAACACTTTATTTGGAGTCAGTTTTGGTTAGATTGGAATAATTGGAGAGCAATCCTAAAAGTTGCTTAACTAACAAGATGTTTTCCTTTTATAGAGCAGAAAAGATGTTCAAGACTTTTGACGTATTTGTTCTGAGTTTGTGTTTTCTTGGAAAATAGGTTTGATGCAATCAGTGTTTTGTCATGTAAATTGCAAACGAAAAAAAGGTAAGGAATTTTCTGGTTGGCACCAATCTAATACAGTACGTAGATGACGCCCTGTTGACCACCCAAGTAAGGAAACTTGTGATCAGGGCTCCCTCTATCTTCTACATAAGCTAGTTATGAAAGTTCAAAAAGTATCAAAGCAGAAATTAGTTTCTACAACCAGAAGTTACTTATCTAGGATATACCCTATCCCAGGACAGGAGGCCATTGATTAAGATATCTGTTAAAGCCCAAAGCCAGCGACTCACAGAGAACTGAAACACTTTCTAAGAATGATATCTGATATTGTAGACGATGGATTTTAGATTGTGCAGGTATTGTTAGGTCCACCCTTGTGGTGTCAGAGGCAAGCGACCTACGCAGTTGGTCCTGATGACATCTCCCACTTTGGGTATAAGAATGTATTAGACATCATTTATGTGCTCTCACGATGGGCTGAAGCATTTGTTTGTAGAAAAAAAATGATGCAGCTGCAGCAACGAAAAGTTTGTTAAAGGAAGTAACCCGCGATCTGGGATCCCCTGGAAACTATCCAGTGACAACGGTACTCATTTCACTGGTAAAGTCATTGAAGATGTATGCAAAGCCTAACAAGCGGGTCAAAATTTCCATTGTCGCTCCCATCCACAGTCAGCGGTACGAGTCGAAAATATGAACGGAATCATTAAGAACATACTTAGGAAGATTTGTGAGGAAATGAGACTAAAGTGGAAATAGGAGCTGCATTTGGTTCTGATGACTACAGAAGCCACTGCCAATGGAACCACTGGGCTGTCCCCACATGAAATCACAACGGGACTGCCGTCTGATGCTCCATCAGGAATTAAACAAGTACATGTACACCACTTGGATGAGAGCATGTTCAATTATTGTATCGCCTGAAAAAATCACTAAATATCATCAACAGGTAAGAGAGGCCCAGCAAACTGTAGAGACCGTCAAATGCTACCACAGTGAACCGGTGACTACGTGGTGGTGCGGACATTTAAAAGGGAGATGTGTTTGGAGCCTCGGTTTGAAGTACCATTTCCGGTATTGCTGGTCACTAATCATGGTGAGAGAAAGGCCGTCGTGGATTCACGCCTCTCACTGCAAGAAGGTGCTTGACGACGGGAAAAAGATAAAACCACTGAGAGACCGAATGGTGTCGGTTGGATTAGCTCTTGTCCTTTCCCGGACGGATGTGGTCGCCACAAACATTCAAGCTGCTGAGTTTGTATGGGTGTCCTGGCACATGTAGAAATGGATGTGTCCCGTTTAACTGTGATCTTCAATGAAATACAGATGAACTGTTACTTTAACTGGTCCAGGTCCTCAGGCCAGGATATGTTTGGGTTCTAGTCAGGGCTGATGGGACTTGGAAACATAGACCCCTTTCTTTCCCTTATCAGTATAGTCAGAATATCACTTTGTCTAAATGAAGATATAAATTTGAAAACGAGAGCTGTAGAGAATGATATGTCCCAGGACAGCAAGGTTAACCAAGGTTAAAAAGACTTAGTGTTGTCTTCATAGAAACGTAGAAAGATAGAAAACCTACAGCACATTATAGGCCCTTCGACCGATAATGCAATGCCGAACATGTAATTACTTTAGAAATTAACCCCGGTTACCCATTGCCCTCTATTTTTCTAGCTCTGTGCACCTAACCAGGAGTCTCTTAAAATACCCTATTGTATCCGTATCCACCACCATCGCTGGCAGCTTATTCCACGTACTCACCAGACTCTGCGTAAAAAAAATACTTACCCCTGACATCTTCTCCGTATCTTCTTCCAAGCACCTTAAAACGATGGCCTCTCCTGTTATCCATTTCAGCCCTGGGAAAAAGCCTCTGACTATCCACACGATCAATGTCTCTCATCACATTATGCACATCTATCAGGTTACCTCTCATCCTCCGTCGCTCTAAGGAGAAAAGGCCAAGTTCACTCAACCTATTCTCCAAGCCATGCTCCTCAACCAAGACAACATCCTTGTGGATCTCCTCTGCACCCTTTCTATAGTTTCCACATCATTCCTGTGGTGAGGTGAGCAAAGCGCCCCAAGTGGAGTCTGTCCAGGGTCCTATATAGCTGTACCGTTACCTCTCGGCTCCTGAACTCAATGCATTCTTAACCACACAGGGAAGGTGACACTTGCCAAGGAAATCAGCAAGGCAGCTCCGGAGCTCATTAACATGGCAGCAGCATTGGAAAAGTTAGCAAATGAAATTACTTATACTCTCGAACAAACCCAACAAGCAATATCTAAATTGTTGGCATAATCGATGACGGTTCGTAAAGTTGCATTACAAATCCTAATGGCTTTGCACTTTGTTTTCGCGGGGAAAGGGACAATGTGTGTCCTGATTGGCCGAGACCGTTGACAGCTCACATCCGTGAGGGCACCAAGAAGCTGAAGGAAGGAGACCATTTCCATCATTACAACTCCCAGGAAGCTGGCGGCCGTCTGGGATGGTGGACTGCTGCCCTGCATTATGGAAAGACCACTGGTATTATAATATTGTAATTTTGTGTAGGACTGAGGAGAGGATATTGAAAATGGGAACCCTTTGATGCGGACTAGGAAAAGAAGATTTTGCTGACTCAAAGGTCGGAATGTGGAATGTGGAAATATATTCGAACCTTTGTCATGTAACAGAATGGAACCTGTAAGATCCCACAGTTCTTTGCTGTATGCTGAGTGTGTACTTGACAGGCACCATGTAATTGATCACTGTTCACTGTGTAACTGAGAGGAGGTTGATATGCACTGGAGCAGCCACCGGCAGAACAGATGACAGCCAAAGCACAGACTGACAATTTGTATTGAACAGCAAACTTCGTAAGCTGCAAAGCAGAAGCGATCTCTCGCCATGGAGAGTGGAGATGCTTCTCATTACAGCTCGCAGTAAGCATGACTCTGAACAGATCCACTCTGTGTTTCTGGTTCTTTGTTGACAGACCTGGAGAAATGGACACGACATACAGATGACAATGAACAACAGAGCCAGATCCGTGTCTCAGTTGCTTTGGGGGTGCACACTGATTTGAGAGTTGAATGAGGGTCTGTCGGTCAGCAGAGATTTATGGGTGTACACAGATTTGCAGATATATGCAGAGTTGGGTGTGTTGGTGGATTCGGGGGTGAACACTGACTTTGGAGATGTGTCGAATCACAAGGTTGTTTCTTTTAAGGATAAACGCGATATGAATGCTGACCTCTGTACTTGCTGTTTTTAATGTAAGCAGCCCTTTTGTTAACTATTTGAAATGATTCTTGTGCTGAGATAATCTAATTGCATGTGGGAGAATCAGCGGGTTCGGGTGCGCAAAGGATTCAGGGGTGCAGATGGATTTTAGACTATGTACTGATTTTGGAGTGCTTTGGAGAATATGGTGGGTGAACAGCGATTTGGGAATGTGGACTGGAATGGGTGTTTGCCAGCTAATATTGGGATGCATGCGGATTCAGGGCACACATTAACTTAGATGCACGCGGATTTGGGTGTCAGTGCGAATTTGAGAGTGTGCAAAGATTTGGGAATGCCCGCGGATTTCAGGGTGCGTATGGATTTTGGAGGTCCGATAATTTGGGTCACACTTTGGGGGTGTGTATGTATTTCAGGGTTCTGAGGATTTGGAGGTGTGACGAATGTTGAAAGGCATGGTGGGGGATTCTTGTACGAGAGGACATGACTTGAGGATTGCACGGTGCCCATTCAGAACGGAGATGCGAATTTTTTTTTTTTAGCCAGAGGGTGATTAATTTGTGGAATTTGTTGCCACGGGCGGCAGTGGAGGCCAAGTAATTAGGTGCATTTAAGGCAGAGATTGATAGGTATTTGAGTAGTCAGGGTTATGGTTATGGTGAGAAGGCGGGGGAATGGGACAAAAGGGGAGATTGGATTAGCTCATGACGAAATGGCGGAGCAGACTCGATGGGCCGAATGGCCGACTTCTGCTCCTTAGTTTTATGGTCTTATGGTCTTAACGACCCCCTCGTTAGAGTCCCCCAAACACAAATAATTCCAAGAGTTTATACTCTCGAGGAGAATGGTAGCAGTGTGTGATTCAATACAATTTTACAGGCTACAATGACATAATTTACTTTAATATTCCGTGTCTCTCAATTGGCTCCATTGAAGTACATATTTACAGTGGGAGCACATTGAATTGATAAGAAACCACTGAAGGTTCAGTCACCTTTGTTAGGGCAAACTAATTCACACAAACAGTCAAACTAGTTAATTATTTAATCGCAATCTGTCACCACGGGGATGACACCTGCCTGACGTAATTACATGTAAATCATTTTAAAAGTTGTTTTTAAATCTGTTGAAATGTGTCCCTGTGGAGTCGCTAAATGGTATTTAAACCCCCAGGCATGGGCTTCCTTAACATTTCATTCCCAGAGATCGCCTGTAGCACAGTGGGGACAGATCACTGGACAGAGAAAATGCCTGCATTGTTCGATAGGTACAGAAGTGTGGAGAAAATATTGTACGTTTTCATCGCCGTCATTGGAGTTCCTGGTGAGTGAGCAGAACAATTCATGTTTGGTATTTATGTGTGCTAACTATGTGAATCTGTTCATGATCATTTGACAGTCTTCCAACTTGATGATCATTGTACAAATATCCGTCAGAGATATTGATCCTGTAGGTTCAACACTCTGATTTTTCATATTTAATGCCAAGCGGAGCTAAACTCCTGTCTCTCATCTAACTCACGGGATCGACTCGAACGTTGTTCTTGCCTTCAATGACACCTTGTCCGGAGTTGTCCCAGTGTGGGGACAGGCAGCTCTCCCGCAAGCTGTGACTGGGATGGGTTTACATTGTAAAGTTCACTGTTTCTGAGTTATTGATCAGAGAGAAACCCTGGTCCTGTGTTTCATGTCTCCCTGTGGAGTTTGTCACAGTCGGATCTCACTGCCTGTCGGTCAATAACTGGGTCTGTAAACACAAAGTACACAGCTGGGGTCAAAGCAACACGTACAGCAAGCTGGATGAACTCAGCAGGTCGGACAGCATCCGTGGAAACGAGCAGTCACCGTTTCGGGCCGAGACGCGTTTCCACGGATGCTGTCCGAACTGCTGAGCTCCTCCAGCTTGTTGTAAGCGTTAATAATTGGGTCTGATCGTCTGAACCAGTGTCCGCGGATCTGCTGACGAGAGTTATCGAATTGAGCTGCGCTGTAGAATTAATCCATTAACGGAGCCGCTCAGCCTCAGTTTACTAAATTATGCCTGCTTTCCCTCTGAGACGCGTCGTAAATTGCACCCTTTCGTACTGTGGAAAAGTCTCGGCCGGAAACGGAAGTTTGCTCAATTCCACGGATGCTGTCTGACCTGCTGAGTTCCTCCAGTATTTTGTGTGTGTTGCTCTCCTCTGTATCCCTTCTCCGCCCCATTAGATGCTGAATTTCCAGGGGCCTGGTCAGTCACGGTTAAATCAGTGAAACCGGCCACGTTAGTGACTGGAATCGGTATTAACACCGATCGCTTTTATCGCCGACGATTGTCCACAAGTTGTCTTATCTGCACACTGAAGAAGGCAGGTCAGAGACAGTGTGACCAGTGTTAGATTAGCAGCCGTTCACAGACTCTAGCACTCCTGATCTTTAGCTGAAACCCGATCCCGTGAGGAATGGGTTCAGTAATGCCCTCTGTCTGTTTTCTTTCTCTCTCCCTCACTCTCTCTCCCCCGTCACCCTCCCCCACCCCATCGCCCTTCCACTCCCCTCCCCTCTTCCCGTCTCCCTCCCCCTCTCCCTCCTCTCTCCCCCCCACCCAACACGCAGTGAATGTAGTGGCGATTGTGATCCTGTCCCGGGGAAAGTGCGGCCTCTCTACCTGCACCACTCGCTACCTGGTGGCCATGGCAGCGGCGGATCTACTGACCATTGTCACCGAGGTCATTTTGATTAGTATCAACGTGTATTACTTCCCGTGGAGTTTTCTGAGCATCACCCCTGTGTGCAGTGTTATCGAAGTACTGAGGTGCACAGCCAGAGACTGTTCTGTCTGGTTCACCGTCACTTTCACCTTTGACCGGTTTGTCGCTATTTGCTGTCAGAAGCTGAAAACAAAATATTGCACCAGGAAAACTGCGGCTGTGGTTCTAACAACAACCGGCGTACTGTTCTGTCTGAAAAACGTTCCACAATACTTCACACGGGAACCCAGGGTGATCATCGACAATATACCGTGGTTCTGTAAACTGATGGACAGTTATTTCACTGACCCCGAGTGGGTAGGATATGACTGGCTTAATACAGTTTTGACTCCGTTCCATCCTTTCGCTGGGATCTTGCTGCTCAACGCTCTGACAGTCAGGAACATTTTAGTGGCCAGTCGGGTCCGTAAGGGGCTGAAGGGTCAGAGCAAGGGGGAGAACCGCAGTGACCCGGAGATGGAGAGCAGGAGGAGGTCTGTGGTTTTACTCTTCACCCTCTCCGGCAGCTTCATCCTCCTGTGGATGACAACTGTTGTAAATTTCATATATTATCAGGTCTCAGGGAAAGGATTCAGTTTCAATGATTCTGAATGGATCTTTACCTACGTCGGGGTTTTGCTGAGTGATTTCAGCTGCTGCACAAATACATTTATTTACGCGGTGACTCAGTCAAAATTCAGGGAACAGATAATTAGGGCGGTGAAATATTCTGTCCCCTCGGTGCCTCATTTCATTAATAAAGCTGCGTCCTGAGCACAAGCCGGAGGCGGTCGCTGTGTTTCCAATCCGGTAGCAGTTCCTCACATTCACCGCCTGATCTCTTAGTCGTTATTCTGGGGCCGAGTGTCCCATCGACCGGCAGGTCTGGGACATTAGGAAGTGTGTTTCTGGGGAGGGCAAAGCAGTGTCCTGTACTGGCCAGCTGTCAGTCAACGAACGACTCTGGAATGTCAGCCACCCATTAGTCTGTGAATATGTCCATCTATCCCTATTCCCGCCCACCAACCTCACAGACCGACTTTCCCACAAGACAACGGGAGTTCTAGCCTGTTGCCGGTTGGCTAATCCAACGTCAAATACACCAGTTTCCGCTTTCCCCTTGGATGATTGGCTAACGTGAATATAAATAGGGCGGGCTTTGGATACATGGTTGTTGACACTCTAACATAATGCGCGTTCCCGCCACTAACGGGACTGCAACATGGTGTACAGAATTGGGAAAGAAAACCCTTGCTGCTTCTTTGTTCCAATGGAAGCTAAATTACCCCCCAATATCCTACAGATTGTACCAAGTGAAACCCAATAGAGAGAATCAAATTAAACTCATTCCCACAACTGAAATGAAAGATATCCGCCCCCAACGATTGTAATGAAATCTGCATTTCATTTCTATCTACCTGATCACCTTCACCCTGAAATCATGTGTGTTCAACTGCTTCATAATGACAAAATCTACAAGACCCAGTATGAGGTTTTCCAGCACGACAGAATGAATAATTCATTATAGTGTGGATAATTCAGGTCGTATCAATATAATTCCTTCCCTTCTTGTTTTTACCCACTTCTCCCATGAACCCAACAGTGTTAGGTATTCTGAAAAGGTGTCTCCCCTTGTACCTAGTGTCCCACTAGATTTGCCATAAGCCCCTAATTCTTAACCCTGTAAACCCTGAAACAGTTTCTGATCTGCAAAGTGGAAGGTCATTATCTACAGTTGAACCTTTAACAGCTTCTGTAACTAAACAGCCAAACCGCTCATTCACACCAAATTCTGAATGCACGACCAATCCAAGTGTACCACAATACCCCGTATATTGCCTACATACCACTAACCCTGTGTACACCTGCATATTACTGTGCATCCCGTATTGGCCGACGCATTCCCAAATCCGTATACACCCCAAATGCATGTTCAACCCGATATCTGAGCGCCCCTCCAAATCCGGAAGCAACCTGCAAATCAGTGTGTTCACCCACATCCACAGACATCCCCACCCCTCGTGCTTCCTCAAATTATCATGCAACTTCAAATCTGTCCGTCCCAAACACTCTGACACCTCGACATGCACAACAGATTATTCCTGAGCAAGAATCTTTTCAGTGCATCGATAAGGAAAGAATATATATAAAAAACGACCTTGAGATACGTCACAACTCCAAACCCGCAGACACCACAACTCTGAGAGACCCCGAAATCCGAAAAAATCCCTAAGTTGACTTACTCACTCCTAATTCAACAAGCATCTCCAAATCAGTGGGCATCCCCCTATTTGCCAAGGTTGCCCTAAATCTACACAATCTACAAATCAGTGCGCACTCCCGCATGCATAATCGGTTACCGAACAGTCCAAATCATTTCAAATAGTTCAGAACATAGCTGTCGTTATGCAACCGAAACTTAGTTTGCAACTCCATACAGGCCGACGCGCCCAGATGTGGCTGTAACACTAAATCCCTGTGCACCCCTCAATCTGCACACATCCCTGAACAGGAGCGGACTCCATAATCCTTTTTGCACACCAGCCCGCTGAAAAATCCACAGGGACATTAGCTAATCCCAAAGAATCATTTTCAAACAGTACACAAAACGGCTGACTCGACATTAAAAACTCGCACGCAACCCAAAATTCTTGTGTAAATCTAAATCGGCTGGCATACGCTGATCCGATTGCAATCCCATTTTCGACAACACACATCCCCGAATAAGATCCCACAAAACCTATGTGCACCCGTTGAAATGGTAAAGTACAGAAGTTATAAAAGTATCGGAAATTGAAACACATCACAACTCCAAATCCGCAGTCTCCAAAAAATCTGTGAGAACACCGAAATCCGTAGAAATCCCCATATACCCCTAAATTAATGAGCATCCTCAAAACAGCGTGAATCTGCATATTTGCCGACATAAAACTAAATCAGTGGCAGCCGCAAATCAATGCGCACCCCATAGATTATCTCGGAGCAAGAATAGCTTCAAACAGTTTCGAAAATGACTATCAACATTAAAAATCCCCGTTTTAAGCTTTAATTATTAATGAAGATTAACAAAAAAAATACATTAAGTCAATACTGTATGTCATTATGCACAACGAAGAATTAAATTAGCAAATAAGTGATTAACAAAGCTAAGCAATATATCAATAATAACAAGAAAATATAAATATTTTTGAAAGAAAAAGAAAGAAAAGAAGAACCCATTTAGTGGCAGGAATGTGCATTAATTTGGAGTGTCAACCACCATGTATCCAAAGCCCGCCCTATTTATATTCACGTTAGCCAATCATTCAAGTCCCTATTAACTGAAAAAAAAACAATAGAACCATTGGGAGCACAACCCCGGAGCTATACATCATAGAAGCTTCCATAAAAAACAAACAGCAATCCGCCAGTTCAAATCCACTTAAAGAAAAATCGGAAGGAGACCATATTAATTAACTCAGATCAGATGATAGTAACGGGCAAATGAACCCCAACTGTTCTCAAAATCGAATCAAGGATCAAAAGTACGACTTCTGATTTTCTCCAAACTAAGACATAACAACACCTGAGAAAACCATTGTATCAAATTAGGAACAGAAGCATCTTTCCATTTCAACAAAATAACCCTTCTGGCCAATAATGTAACGAATGAAATTACATGTTATCTGATGGAGAAATACGATGAATGTATTGAGGAATTATACCAAATAAAACTGTCAATTTATTAGGTTGTAAATTAATGTTTAAAACTTTAGAAATTGTAGAGAAAATAGACTTCCAAAAAGTTTTCAATACAGAACATGACCAAACCAGATGTGTCAATGTGGCTGTCTTGGTTTTACATCTGTCACACTGACTATCAACATTGGGAAACATTTTAGATAGTCTCTCCTTTGTCAGATAGTAACGATGTGCAATTTTAAATTGAAGTAAAGAGTGATTGGCACAAATCGAAGACGAATTAACCAACTTCAAAATCCGCAACCAGTCTTCTGTTATCAGGGTCATGTTAAGCTCTCTCTCCCAATCTTGTTTAAATTTAAGTGAAGGATAATTGTGCTGTTGGAACAATAAATTATAAATTTTCCCAATAAAACATTTCTCTAAAGGATTCACCTTTAAAATAATATCTAACAGGTCAGAATCTTGTATATATGGAAAATTACTTAAGTATTTTTGTAAGAAGTGTCTGACCTGAAGATACTTCAGGAAATATGAATATGAGACAGAGTATTTAGTTACTAATTTCTCAAAAGACATCAGTCGTCCATCTTGGAACAAATCAATGAAGGAATAGCCCCTTTATTTATCCAAAAAAGAAAAGTAGGGTCACTTAATGAAGGTTTAAATAAACAATTTCGATAAATTAAACTAAAAAGTTTAAATTTTTTAAGATTAAAAAATACGAAACTGGAACCAAATTTGTAATGAGTGCTTAATCATAGGAGATAAATTTAAATTAGTAATTTTGGCCAGTTGTACAGGCAGAGAAGCTCCTAATAATGAGGTTAAGTGAAACTGTTTCACAGCATTCAATTCCAAATCAGCCCAAGGTGGTCGTTCATCTCTATCAGCCCAATATAACCAAAAGCACATATAACATATATTGAAAACACAAAATGCTGGCAGAACTCAGCAGGCCAGACAGCATCTATGGGAGGAGGTAGTGACGACGTTTCGGGCCGAAACCCTTCATCAGGAGTGAAGTAACATGGGATGGTGGAGAGGGGATAAGAAGTTGGGGGAGGAATGAAGTAGAGAACTGGGAAATAGGCTAGAGGGAAATGGGCTAGGGGAAGGTGGAGAATTATGGGAAATAAAAGAGAAAGAAAGGTAGGGCTGGGGGAGATTATAGTGAGGGGAGAAAAAGAGAAAGAGAACCAGACTAAAATAATAGATAGGGAGGGGGTAAGGGGGGCAGGGGTATCAACGGAGTTCTGTGAGTTGGATGTTCATGCCGGCAGGTAGGAGGCTACCTAGGCGGGAGATAAAGTATTGCTCCATCGACCTGAGTGTGGCCTCATCTTGACGATAGATGAGGCCATGGACAGGCATGTCGGAGTGGGAGTAGTCTGTGGAATTGAAGTGTGTGGCCACAGGGAGATCCCGTCACTGCTGGAGGACTGAGCGCCGGTTTTCAGCGAAACAGTCTCCCAGTCTGCGGCGGGTCTCTCCAATGTATTCTCCAGCATTTTGTGTTTTTATTTAATTCCAGCATCTGCAGATTCACTCGTGTGCCTATAACATATATTGACAGCCCAATAACAC
Organism: Hemitrygon akajei; assembly: GCF_048418815.1. Taxonomy (NCBI): domain Eukaryota; kingdom Metazoa; phylum Chordata; class Chondrichthyes; order Myliobatiformes; family Dasyatidae; genus Hemitrygon; species Hemitrygon akajei. The sequence goes on from NW_027331969.1 coordinate 423,981, forward strand.
ATTCTTCAATTAGGCAAAGCAAGATCTCCAACTCTTTTTAATTTTTATAAATGATATTTAGCGATTCTTGGTCTTTTAATATTCCAAACAATATGTCCAAATGGAGTCAACCTGATCGAAGAACTTCTTAGTTAAACTTCTTAGTTAAAAAAGGGACATGTTGAAATACGTTTAAATATTTTGGTAAAATCATCATTTTACCAAAATCGTTTAATGGTTTCAATAAACTAGGAATAGATTCTTCAGGATTTGAAATATAAACTAAAAGATCGTCCGCATAAAGGGAGATCTTATGAACAGTATGATTTACAAGAAAGCCATGAATATCATTAGAATCACAAAGTGCAATAGCCAAGGTTTCCAGCACCAAATGAAATAACAAACGACTTAACGGACAGCCTTGTCTCGTAACCCGTGAAAGCGCCGAAAAAAGGAGATCTGCAATGGTTAGTATTAACAGTAGCAATAGGGCTTTTATATATCATTCTAATCCACTTATTAAAATTAATGCCAAAGCCGACTTTTTCTAAAAAAAATAAATATTTATTTCCATTCAACTCTGTCAAATTTTCCATTCAACTTTCCATTCAACTTTTCAGTATCAAGAGAGAAGACACATTGAGGAGCCCTAGAAAATGATGAATATATAACATTTAACAGTCTCCGAACATTAGAAAAGGAATAACGGCCCTTTACAAAACCTGTTTGATCATGAGGAACAATGTCAGCCAAAATTTCTCCGGCCGATTAGCCATTATTTTTGATGAATTTTAGCATCCACATTTAATAATGAAATAGGTCTATATGAAGCACAGTCGTAGAATCTTTATCTTTCTTAAGAATTAAAGAAATAGAAGCCTCATAAAATGTGGGAGATAACTCCTCTGTCATAAAAAAAAGAATTTTTATGTGTTTCCAACATATATGAAGAGAGCGATTTATCAATTTTAAAATAAAACCCTACAGAATAACCATCTAGTCCAGGAGCTTTACCAGATTTCATTGATAAAAAAAATGTACATTTCTGAAATTTGCTTTCAGTAATAGGAGCATCAAGAGTTTGTTGATCTTCAACAGAAATTTGAGGAAAATCAATCTTTTATAAAAAGGCATTCATTTTGGAAGAATCAACTGGAAAATGAGATTTATAAAGTTCCATATAAAAGTCCTGAAAAAATGTATTAATATCTTCATAATTGCATGCTAAACTACCATCTCCCTTACGAATTGTTAAAATTCGTCTTTTACTTCCAGCTGCTTTTAATTGAGATGCTAAGCTAATAATAAATTATATTGTGATTGGAGTTCAACTCTTCGTTGAAATAAATTAATGTTAGGAGAGACTGCATAAATATTACCCAAATCTTTAATTTGTTTGGAAATCTTATCTAACTCTGTTTTTGTCTGTTTCTTAAGCTTAGCTGAATGGGAAATTATCTGACTGTGCAAATATGCTTTAAATGTGTCCCATGTGATCAATTTCAATACATCTCCCGTATTGTTAAAAAGAAAAAAATCTTTAATCTGATTCTCAATAAGTTTGACAAAGTCCGGACTTTATAATAAAATTTCTGGAAACCGCCAGGGCAAATTTGCAAATGCGATATCATTCAATTCAAAAGCTAAACTTAAAGGTGCATGATCCGAAAAAACTATAGCATCATAGTCACACTTCTGGACTTGGGACAAAAATCGGAGATCAACTATAAAGTAATCGATTCTCGAGTAATTTATTTTTGAACGTGTGAAAAAAAGAATTATCTCTATCATTAGGATGTAAATGTCTCCAAATTTCGACCAGGCCAAAATCAATTAGAAAAGAGTTAATAAGTGATGCAAAACAACTCGGAAGCCGCTGATTTTTTCAACTCTTGTCAATCAAAGGGTTTAAGCAATAGTTAAAATCACCACCCATTAACTAAATGCATTCATTTCAGTCCAGCAATAATGCAAATACATTTTTTTTAAAAAGAAGGATCATCTACATTAGGTCAATATTGGTTAACCAGAACAATTTTTCTATTACAAATTGTTCCTTTAACAATTAAAAATCTACCATTAATATCTGACACAATATCTTCTTGGATAAATAAAATAAAACATTTAATAAAAATAGATGCTCCCTTTGTTTTATTTTGTCAAGTAGCGTGAAATTGAAGGGATTTCCACATTTAAATAAAATCTATTTTGATCGCCCGTTTTGATATGTGTTTCTTGAACAAAAGTTATATCGGGTTGGAATAGATTAATGATGTTTAAAATCTTCTTTTGCTTAATAGGATGATTCCAACCACGTACATTCCAATTTATAACATTTATCTGTTTAATTGCCATAATTATGCTTTTATTTTACTTTACATATAAATGAACGCATACCAGCGCAGGCTAATCAAAACTGGTGGTGATAAGTACAACCATACATAAAATATGCATGCTCCGGAACTCTGTAATGTGAAAAAATACCAAAAAGAAAACTAAAATTAATCTTACAATTGATCCTGTAAATCAAAACTAGCCCCAATCCTCCCACCACCCCAAAATGCCCGAAATTCGGCAAAAAATCCGAAATGCATCCCCATAGAGTACAAAAGAGAGAGACACCGCGAGCTGCCCATTTTAATTGGTTTTAAAAAGCTTTCCTTAATTCCTCCTGCAAGTTACAAAGAAAACAACATACGGCCCTAAAATAGAAAAGCCCTGCAAAGGAAAAAAATTGCTAAATATAAAAAAGCCAAACACTACAAAGAAACACACCACCATATCAACTCATGTTAACTGGTTCTTCTGCCCACTTACAGCCCTTGCTTGTAACTGATATATATGCAATTGGAATATCAATTTGCTTTGATGCCTTCCATTGCTTTACAGAGTATTATGTTGCTGGAACAATGGATACTGGTGAGGCTGAGTAATCATTAAAACATGGAACAGATTCCCAGCTGAAATGGCTAATATAAGAGGGCACAATTTAACGGCGATCAGTAGAAAATATAGGGATCGCAGAGATGTTTTTTTTCTCATAGACCAGTGGGTACGTGGAAAGATCTGCCGGGGTAGACATAGAGGCAGACACAGTTAGGCCATTTAAGAAAATCCTACATAGGCTTATAATGAAAGACGAATAGAATTCTCCACAGGACGGAAGCATTAGATTCCTCACGAAGTAGATTGGAAGGTAAGCAGAACATCATGGGCCAAAGGGCCAGCACTGTGGTGCAGTTTTTCTCTACAACATCTGGCTCCCCATGTCCAGCATAAAAGTTCAGACAGAAAACAAATGTTTATACTTAATCCGTTAGACCACGCCAGGGAATGCAGAAACAATCTCCAAAGACGCTAAAACAATAAAATTAAACGAAGATAAAAATACTTATGTAATCTCTAGTGAAGAAAAATCAGCACCATTTTCCATTTAACTGACACGCCCAGTGAAAAACTGTTTTAAAAAAAACTAATTATCTATCGACTAAGCACTCCCATATATAAGAAAAAGACCTTATGAACTATGGAAACTATCACTTAATTAATGAAAAACAGAGAGTTAAAACAAATAATCAAACAATATGTCCGTTGTGTTAATTCGCTCAGTAGACCAAACAGATTTCGGAAAAGTCATTCGTCACTCCTTAATTTAGTCACTTAGTCACTCCTTAAATATCTGGACAGAGACAGCAAAACTGACATGTTATTGTGTTTAAGATTCCTGTGCAAAGTGTTCTTTCATTTCAAACCTGTAAAAATATTTGCAAAAGACATCAATGGGTGAAGGACAGTATTTCAGGAGAGATTTTAGTCTGTGGTGAAAACATAAGAACATAAGAAATAGGAGCACGAGTCGGCTATCTGGCCCTTTGAGCCTGCTCCGCCATTTAATGACATCATGGCTGATCTGACCATGGATTCATCTCCACCTACCTGCCTTTTCCCCATAACCCTTAATTCCCCTCCTCTGCAAAACTCCATCCAGCCTTGTCTGAAATATATTTACTGCGGTAAGCTCCACTACGTCATTGGGCAGAGAAATGCACACATTCATCACCTTCAGGGAAAAACAGTTCCTCCTCATCTCCATCCCAAATGCCCTGAATCTTGAGGTGATGTCCTCTAGTTTTAGTCTAAACTGCCAGTGGAAACAACTTCCCTGCCTCTATTTTATTTATCCCTTTCTTAATTTTACATGTTGAGATGTGACCTTTGGCATAACAATTTTATCCCATTCAACTCTAGTTGAGATAAACCCCGGGCTACTGTGGGAAGTGAGGGAGGAGTTTGCTGAGCCTCTGGCGATTATCTTTGCACATCAACAGGGATAGGAGAAGTACTGGAGGATTGCACGACCTTGTTCCTTTGTTCAAGAAAGGGAGTAGAGATAACCCAGGAAATTATAGACCAGTGAGTCTTACTTCAGTGGTGGGCAGGTTGTTGGAGAAGATCCTGAGAGGCAGCATTTATGAGCATTTGGAGAGTCATAATCTGATTAGGGATTGTCAGCATGGCTTTGTCAAGGGCAGGTCATGCATACAAAAACAAAACACACTGATGAAGGTAGAGCATTGGATGTAGTGTACATGGCTTTCAGTAAGACTTCTGATAAGATTCCCCGTCTGAGGCTCAATCAGAAAATAATGGGGCATGGATCCAAGGAGACCTTGCTGTGTGGATCCGGAATTATGAAAGGGTAGTTGTACATGGTGCATATTCTGCAAGGAGGACGGTGACCAGTGTTGTTCTGCAGTCATCTGTTCTGGGGCGCTCCTCTTTGACATTTTTATAAATGACCTTGATGAGGAAGTAGAAGGGTTGGTTAGTAAGTCTGATGATGGCACAGAAGTTGGGGATATTGTGAATACTCTGGACAGTTGTCATAGGCTACAGCATGGCATTGATAGGATGCAGAACTGGGACGAGAAGTGACAGATGGGGTTCAGCTGAGATGAGTGCGAAGTGACTCATTTTAGTAGGTCAAATGTGAAGAGAGAATATAATATTATGTTAGAACTCTTGGCAGTGTAGAGAATCACTGAGATCTTGGGTTCCATGTCAATAGCACACTCAAAGCTGCTGTGCAGTTTGACATTGTTGTTAAGAAGGTATATGGTGTGTTGGCCATCAACCACGGGACTGCGTTCATGAGCTGTGAGGTAAATTTACAGCTATATAAGACATTAGGGAGACGCCACTTAGAGTACGGTGTTTAGCTCAGTTCTGGTCACCTGATTACAGGAAGGATGTGGATACAATAGAAAGTGTGTAGAGGAGATTCACAAGCATGATGAATAGATTGGAGAACACGCTCTATGCGAATGGGTTAAGTCAATCGTAACTCAACTCCTGAAGACCCGGCAACATCCTCGTAAATCTTCTCTGCATTCTTTCAATCTTATTGATATCCTTCCTATAGTTAGGTGACCAGAACCGCACACAACACTCCACATTTGGCCTTGTAAATCTTCTCTGCACTCTTTCAATCTTATTGATATCCTTCCTATTGTTAGGTGACCAGAACTGCACACAACACTCCAAATTTGGCCTCACCAATGTCCTATACAACCTCCCCATAACATCCCAACTCCTATACTCAATTCTTTGATTTATGAATGCCAGGATGCCAATAGCCTTCTTTACAATTCTGTCCAGCTTTGACACCTCTTTCAGGGAATCAGGTACCTGAACTCCCAGATTCCTTTGTTCCTCCGCACTCCTCAGTGCCCTACCATTTACTGTGTATGTCCTACCTTGGCTTGTCCTTCCAAAACGCAACACCTCACGCTTGTCTGCATTAAATTCCATCTGCCATTTTCTGGCCTATTTTTCCAGTTGGTCCAGATCCCTCGGCAAGCTTTGAAAGCCTTCCTCGCTGTCCACAACGTCTCCAATCTTAGTGTCATCAACAAACTTGCTAATCTAATTTACCACTTTATCATCTAGATCATTGATATAGACAACATACAACAATGGTCGCAGCACAGATCCCTGAGGCACACCACTAGTCACAGGCCTCCAGTCTGATAAGCTATCATCCATTACCGCTCTCTGTCTTCTACCACACAGCCAGTTTCGAATCCAGTTTATAACCTCTCCATGGATACCTAGTGTCTGAACTAAACTCTGAACTAACCTTGTGGGACCTTGCCAAAGACCTTACTAAAGTTCATGTAAACAACATCCACAGCCTTTCCTTCATCTACTTTCTTGGTCACCTCCTCGAAAAACTACAAAATTCATTAAACACGATCTACCACGCACAAAGCCATACTGACTATCCTTAATCAGCCCCAAAACAGTCCAAATACTTGCATATCCGATCTCTCAGAACATCTTCAAATAATTTACCTACCACTGATGTCAGGCTCACTGGCCTGTAATTACCTGGTTTACTTTTGGAGCCTTTTTTAAACAACGGAACAACATGAGCTACCCTCCAATCCTCCGGAACTGCACCCGTGGCTCAGGACATTTTAAATATTTCTGACAGGGCCCCTGCAATCTCTACTCTAGTCTCTCTCAAGGTCCGGGGAACTGTCAAGTCAGGCCCGGGGGATTTATCCCAAAGCAACCTCATGTCTTCATTTTGCCTTCCTGATTTCCGTCTTTAGTATTTTCTTACATTTTTTATACTCTTGTATTCCTCATTTGTTCTTTGTTGCCTATACCTGTTATACACCTCCCTCTTCTTCTTAACAAGATCGCCAATATCCCTTGAAAACCAAGGTTCCCTATGCCTGTTAACTTTGCCTTTAATCCTGGCAGGAAAATGCAAACTCTGCACTCTCAAAATTTCATATTTGGAGGTCTTCCACTTAATGAACACATCCTTGTCAGAAAAAAAAACTTATAGGCGTATGGTGTGTTGGCCATCAACCACGGGACTGAGTTCATGAGCTGTGAGGTGATGTTACAGCTGTATAAGACATTAGTGAGACGCCACTTGGAGTACGGTGTTTAGTTTAGTTCTGGTCACCTGATTACGGGAAGGATGTGGATACTATAGAAAGTGTGTAGAGGAGATTTACCAGCACGATGAATAGATTGGAGTACACGCTTTATGAGAATGGGTTAAGTGAACTTTGGAGCGACAGAAAATGAGAGGTGACGTCACAGACGTGTAAAAAGTGATGAGAGGTATTGATTGTGTGGATAGCCAGAGGCTTTTTCCTGGGGCTGAATTGACTAACATAAGGTGGCATAGTTTCAAGGTGCTTGGCAGTAGGTAGAAGGGGATATCAAAGATAAGTTTTTCACACAGAGTGGTTGGTGCGTGGAATGCACTGCTGGCAATGGTGGTAGAGGTGGATACAATAGGTCTTTTCAGAGACTCTTAGATATGTACAAGGAGTTTAGAAAAAATAGAAGGCTATACAGAATGGAAATCCGAGGCAGTTACTAGAATAGATAGATAGATAGATACTTTATTCATCCCCATGGGGAAATTCAACATTTTTTTCCAATGTCCCATACACTTGTAGTAGCAAAAACAAATTACATACAATACTTAACTCAGTAATAATATGATATGCATCTAAATCACTAACTCAAAAAGCATTAATAATAGCTTTAAAAAAAAAAGTTCTTAAGTCCTGGCAGTTGAATTGTAAAGCCTAATGGCATTGGGGAGTATTGACCTCTTCATCCTGTCTGAGGAGCATTGCATCGATAGTAACCTGTCGCTGAAACTGCTTCTCTGTCTCAGGATGGTGCTATGTAGAGGATGTTCAGGGTTTTCCATAATTGACCTTAGCCTACTCAGCGCCCTTCGCTCAGCTACCGATGTTAAACTGTCCAGTACTTTGCCCACGACAGAGCCCGCCTTCCTTACCAGCTTATTAAGACGTGAGGCGTCCTTCTTCTTAATGCTTCCTCCCCAACACGCCACCACAAAGAAGAGGGCGCTCTCAACAACTGACCTATAGAACATCTTCAGCATCTCACTGCAGACATTGAATGACGCCAACCTTCTAAGGAAGTACAGTCGACTCTGTGCCTTCCTGCACAAGGCATCTGTGTTGGCAGTCCAGTCTAGCTTCTCGTCTAACTGTACTCCCAGATACTTGTAGGTCTTAACCTGCTCCACACATTCTCCATTAATGATCACTGGCTCCATATGAGGCCTAGATCTCCTAAAGTCCACCACCATCTCCTTGGTCTTGGTGATATTGAGACGCAGGTAGTTTGAGTTGCACCATATCACAAAGTCCTGTATCAGTTTCCTATACTCCTCCTCCTGTCCATTCCTAACACACCCCACTATGGCCGTGTCATCAGCGAACTTCTGCACATGGCAGGACTCCGAGTTATATTGGAAGTCTGATGTGTACAGGGTGAACAGGACCGGAGAGAGTACGGTTCCCTGTGGCGCTCCAGTGCTGCTGACCACCGTGTCAGACCTACAGTCTCCCAACCGCACATACTGAGGTCTATCTGTCAAGTAGTCCACTATCCAATCCACCATGTGAGAGTCTACTCCCATCTCCGTTAGTTTGTGCTTTAAGATCTTGGGCTGGATGGTGTTAAAGGCACTAGAGAAGTCAAGGAATGTAATCCTCACAGCACAACTGACCCCATCTAGGTGAGAGAGTGATTTGTTCAGCAAATACGTGATAGCATCCTCCACTCCCACCTTCTCCTTATACGCAAACTGAAGCGGATCCCGGGCGTGCCTGGTTTGTGGCCTCAGATTCTGTATTATCAGCCGCTCCATGGTCTTCATCACGTGCGACGTCAAGGCAACAGGTCTGAAGTCATTCAACTCCTTTGGTTGTGGTTTCTTCGGTACCGGGACAATACAGGATGTTTTCCACTGTCTGGGTACTCTTCTCTGATCTAGACTCATGTTGAGGATGCGCTGTAGTGGTTCTCCCAGTTGAGTCGCACAGGCCCTCAGTAATCGTGGGGAAACTCCATCCGGTCCAGCCGCCTTGCTGGTACAGATCTTCCTCAGTTGACCTTCCACCTGTGCAGCCGTAATCCTGGGCGTGGGCCAGGTCTCCTGTGAGTGGCTATTTTCCTGTGAGGGAAGTAAGCCTGGTGTGGAGTTCTGCGGTGAGGGTGAGATTGTGCTGTCGAACCTATTGAAGAAGTTGTTCAGCTGGTTCGCTTTCTCCACATCTCCACTTATGTTTGCCCCCCGCTTTGCACCGCATCCGGTGATGATCTTCATCCCATCCCACACCTCCTTCATGCTTTTTTTCTGCAGCTTTTGTTCTAGCTTCCTCCTATACTGCTCCTTTGCCCCCCTTATCTGTACTCTGAGTTCCTTCTGAACTCTTTTAAGCTCCAACCGATCACCATCTTTAAGGCCCTCTTCTTCTGGTTTAGGAGGCCTTTGATGTGACTAGTGATCCAGGGCTTATTATTGGGATAGCAGCGAACAGTTCTAACAGGAACAACGGCATCCACACAAAAATTAATATAGTCCGTTGTGCATTCAGTGACCTGTGCATAGGTTACCTGTTCAGCTCTACACTGCCGGTTGAAGGGCCTGTAATGTTCTGCAGACTTCTATGTTTATATTTGAGGTCCTCATCTTCTAACAAGGCACGCATCCGACATCCTGACTGACCATCAAATTCTCTGACTGTATTCCTCTCTGTATGAGGATAGGCTATTTCTGCCTTCAATCAATCTGTGACTTGGCTCAACTTGTCCGTGTCCTTTAGTATTATTTCAAGTTCTGGTCATGTTCCACAACATTACAAAGAGCACTTGTTACTCCATGTATGATCCTGGAGATGTTCTATTTACGCAGATCCCCTCTCCCAACTGATTGACAGTGATGAACTCGAGGAAATGCCAATGAACATGTTTTTTACACAGAAACTGATGAGTGTGTGGAATGGGCTGCCAGCGACGGTGGTGGAAGCGGATACGATAGGGACGTTTCACAGACTCCTGTAGCCACAAGTGACTTGTCATCTAGGACAAAGGTGTTTCATATCGTTATTTAGCCAGAGTGAACTAAAGCTAACGGGAGGATTTTTGTTTGGCCATACAGCACTAGTTGACATTTTCATTGAATGAGATTAACTAGGAACTATGTTTTTGTTCAGAGTTTCTAATCCTCCGATTTACATAGTTGGAGCTCGGCAGTGTTTGGGAGATACATCCCCTCACATTTCTTTTCACCGTACAGTGACAACGCTGATATATCTTCAGCATTGACCACGGAATGAATTGCTTCCCACAGTCAGAACAGGTGGAGCATCTCACTATGGTGTGAACTTGCTGATATATCTTCAGACTGGATGACTGAGTAGATCCCCTCCCTCACACAGAGTAGGTGAATGGCCTCTCCCCACTGTGAACTCACTGGCGAGTCTGCGGGTAGACTGTGAGTGAATCCCCTCCCACACTGAGAGAAGGAGAATGATATCTCACTGCGATCTATTCTCTGGCAAGTCAGAAAGTCAGACGTTTGAATCCCTTTTACAATCAATGCAACTGAAGAACTGATTCTCAGCACCCTGGTCCCAGTGGATTTCACTGAGTTACAACAGAAAACTTGATTTCAGAGACAGAACACATTACCAGCTGGGATGAGATAATTCTTCATCTCCGTGGATCGACAACAGATGTGTCGGTCTTGCTAAGAAAATATTTAGACATTCCTTAAATATCCAGACAGAGACAGCAAAACTGATGTGTTGTTGTGTTTGAGATTCCCGTACACAAGTGTTCTGCTATTTCAAACCTGTAAAAATATTTGCAAAAGACATCAATGGGTGAAGGACAATATTTCAGGAGAGATGTTAGTCTGTGGTGAGAACATAAGAAATAGGAGCAGGAGTCAGCTATCCGGCCCGTCGAGCCCGCTCCGACATTCAATAAGATCATGGCTGATCTGGCCAATGATCAATGGACTCATCTCCTCTTCCCTGCCTTTTCCCCATAACCCTTAATTCCCCGACTGTGCCAAAATCTATCCAACCTTGTCTGAAATATATTTACTGAGGTAAGCTCCACTGCTTCATTGGGCAGAGAAATGCACACATTCATCATCTTCAGGGAAAAACAGTTCCTCCTCATCTCCATCCCACATCCCCGAATCTTGAGGCAATGTCCTCTAGTTCTAGTCTCATTTACCAGTGGAAACAACTTTCCTGCCTCTATCTTTTCTAATCCTTTCATAATTTTACATGTTTACCTGAGGGGCATAGTTTTAAGGTGCTTGGTCAATAGGAATGTCACACGGAGGGTAGTAGGTGCATGGAATGCACTGCCAGCGATGATGGTAGAGGCAGATACCATAGAGTCTCTTAGATATGTACATGGAGCTGAGAAAAACTGAGTGCAATGTGGATGGGAAATCTGAGGCAGTTTCTAGAATAGGTTATACGGACGACTCAACACTGTGGGCCGAAGGGCCTGTAATATATTGCAGATTTCTATGCTTCTATATGCACTCATCTTCTAACAAGGCACGGAACAGACACTCTGACTGACCATCAAATTCTCTGACTGTATTCCTGTCTGTGTGAGAATGGGCTGTTTCTGACTTCAATCAACCTATGACTTGGCTCAATTTGTCTCTGTCCTTTGGCATTATTTCAAGTTTTGGTCATGTTGCACAACACTACAAAGAACACTTGTTACTACATGTACGATCCTGGAGATTTACTAATTACTTGGATCGCCCCCCCCTCCCCCCACCTGCTAATTGACAGTGATGAACCCATCGGTGACAATGCCAATGAATATATAGTGGAGGGCAGTGGTTATTCTCATTGGAGTGCGGCACCTTTGTGACCTGAAAGCCAGAGGTCACTCGTCATCGAGGCAAAAGTGTTTCATATCGTTATTTACCCAGAGAGAACTAAATCTGACGGAAGGTTTTAATTCCGTAAAGCACTAATTGACATTTTCACTAGTTCGACGGACTCGGAGTCCGCAGCGGTCGGGGCGCTTTCACTGTGTGCTGTGTCTGCGAGGCCGGCGGTGCCGTGGACGTCCATAGCGGAGGTATTCCCTTCTGCCGCCTGCGTGGGATGACAAGTCTATCGGGACCCTGAGGGTTTGTGGAAACTGTGTGGTGGTTTCTTTTCGATCTTTTCGTCTTTTAACATCTTTGGACTATTTTTGCTGTGCCCATGGTCTTTTTTTTTATCAATTATGCTAAAGTTTGCTCTGTTGTAATATCTTGTAATTACGAAGTTTTGTGCAGGTCTTGTAGCTTTAGTTTTTGGTCTTGTTTTGTCTGGTGGGTTTGGAGCTCCTTTCCGGGGAACGCGCTAAGATAGTAGCGCGATATTAATAAGCAGCACCCTCTCCGGACTCTGGATTGGGGATTGCCAAACGTTACGTGGATTTTCTGGTGTAGTCTGTTTTGTCAAGTGCTTTTGTGATATCTCACCAAACGTTGTCTCATTTGTTAACTGCATTGCATTGGTGGTTTCTAAATGACAATAAACTGAATCTGAATCTGAATCTAAATGGAAGGTAAACTCTTCAACTGAGATAAACTGGTAACTATATTTTTGTTCAGAGTTCATAATCCTCAGATGAACATAGTTCGAGCTCGATAGTGTTTGGGAGATACATCCGCTCTCACTTCCTTCGACTGTACAGGGCAACGCTGGTACTAACGGCCATGGCTGCCTCTTTACCCAGAAGCCCTCACGTAGAGAAACCTCCCTGTCCGCCATCGAAAGTTCCAGGAATGCGCATGCGCCCCTTAGGATCTGGGGGCCCATACCAAACTTCCTCAACCGTCTGAGGTGGAAGAGGCGCTGTTGTGCCTTTTCCACCGCACAGCTTGTGTGTACAGACCACGTGAGATCCTCGGTGATGAGGATCCTGAGGAACGTAAAGCTGTTTACCCTCTCAACCCCAAATCCATTGTTGTCACTAGGGGTTAGCCCGTCTCCATTCCTCCTGTAATCCACAACCAGCTCCCTTGATTTTTCGACATTGAAGGAGAGGTTGTTTTCTCGACACCATTGTGTCAGAGAGATGACTTCTTCCTTGCAGGCCACCTCATTATTGTTTGAGATTGGGCCAATCAATGTGGTGCTGTCGGCAAATTTAATGAAGAGATTGGAGCTGTGGGTGGCCGGTTAGCAGATGGACTGTTGTATGTGGTTATTACATCTGATAGGAAAGAGCTTCTGTAACGATCCTTGTGACAGCGGTGCTGAGAGAGTCTGTTCGAAAGGGTGCTCCGCTGCCTGTGCAGTCGCTCATGGAGAGGATGTGCCCGATCGTCCGTAATGGTTGTCCGTTTGTTCAGTGACACCACTCCTCTCCACCACTCACTCCAAAGAGCCCCGGTTGTGGCCAAGGACGGCTCCAACCTTTCTGATGAGTTTATTTTGCATCGATGCTGCTCCCCCAACGTAAAGCGGCAAAGAAAACTGCAGTCGCTAAAACAGACTGGTAAAACATCTCCAGCATCCTGCCTGACACATTCAAGGATCTCGGCTTCCTTAGAAAATGGAGACGGCTCATCCCCTTCTTGTAAACAGCCTTACTTCTGTTACTTGTGTTCTCAGCGCCCGGTTCCAGTGGATTTCACTGAGTGACATCGAAAATATTTCAGTCACGTTTCCGGCTGAGATGAGACACTACTTCATCCCCAAGGATCAACAACTGATATATCGGTGTTTCAATGGAAATATCTGGTCACTCCTTAAATATCCGGACAGAGGTGTGTTGTGTTTGAGAATTCCCGGACACAAATTGCTATTTCTTTCCTGTAGAAAGATTTACAGAAGACATCAATGGATGAAGGAATGAATTTCGGGACGGCATGGTCGTGTACTTTGGTAGAAGAAATAAAAGGGCAGACTGTTTTGTAACTGGAAAAAAAATATTAAAAAACATTAAAAATTAAAGGGCCTTCTGAATCCTCGTGTAGGATTCCCTGAAGGATAATTTGCAGGTTGAGTCGATGTTGAGAAAGTTCTCTGTGATGTTGGCATTCACTTCGAGAGGAAAGGCAAGGATGCATTGGTGAGGCTTTACAAAGAGGCCTCACTTGGAGCATTGTGAGCAGTTTCCGGCCCCATATCTACAGGGGTTGTATTGAGAGCATCCTGAGCAGCTGCATCACCGTCTCAGATCGCAAGACCCTGCAGTGGATAGTGGGGTCAGCTGAGAAGATCATCGGGGTCTCTCTTCCCGCCATCACGGACATTTACACTACACGCTGCATCCACAAAGCAAACAGAATTATGAAGGACCCCTTGTATGCACCCCTCATACAAACTCTTCTCCCTCCTGCTGTCTGGGAAAAGGCACCAAAGCTTTCGGGCTCTCACGAACAGACTATGTAACAGTTTCTTCCCCCAAGCTATCAGACTCCTCAATAGCCAGAGCCTGGACTGACACCTTGCCCTACTGTCCTGTTTATTATTTATTGTAATGCCTGCACTGTTTCTGTGCACTTTATACAGTCCTGGGTAGGTCTGTAGTCTGGTGTAGTTGTTTCTTTTTTCTCTCTGTTGTTTTTTTACATAGTTCAGTCCAGTTTTTGTGACATGACACAGTAACACCATGGTCCTGAAAAACGTCGTCTCATTTTTACTATGTACTGTACACAGCAGTTATGGTTGAAATGACAATAAAAGTGACTTGGCTTGACTTGGCAATACTTCCCGGACCCCGAAACTCCTGTTTCTGCCTCCTCCGCAAAATCCTAAACCCCCGTGTCCAGGTAGACCCATTGTTCCAGCTTGTTCCTCCCCAATGAACACATAGCATACCTCGACTCTGTCTTAACCCCAATCCCCCACGGTTCAGTCTCTCCCTACCTACAGCGGCATGCAAAAGTTTGGGCACCCCGCTCAAAAATTCTGTTACTATGAATAGCTAAGCGAGTAAAAGATGACCTGATTTCCACTTTCCATTCCCATTCTGATATGTCAATCCATGGCCTCCCCCACTGTCATAATCACGCCACACTTACACTGGAGAACCAACGCCTTATATCCCGTTTGGACAGACTGCAACCTGGTGGCATGAACAACGATTTCTCAAAGTTCCGGTGATGTCCCTCATTCACCATTTCCCATTCCTTTTTTCCTCTCTCATGTTATCTCCTTGCCCTCCCCCCTCTGGTGTTCCACTCCCTATTTTTTTTCTTCTAATGCCTTCACCAATCAACTTCACACCTCATCCCCCCTCCCGATTTCACCAATCACGCTGTTTCACTCCCCGCTCCTCCGACCTTTTAGATCTACTCTGAGATTTTTTTAAATCTCCAGCCCTGCCGAAGGGGTTCGACCCGAAAGGTCGACTGTTCTTTCTCTCCATAGACGCTGACTGGCCTGCTGAGTTCCTCTGGCATTTTGTGTGTGTTGCTCACAAAAATGATTCCGGGAATTAAAGTCTTGTCATATGAGGAGCATTCGATGACTCTGGGCCTCTCTCACTGGAATTCCGAAGAATGAGGCGGACCTCATTGAAAACCTATCAGGTGTTGAAATGTCTCGATGGAATCGATGTGGAGAGGATGTTTCCTGTGGTGACCCAGAGGACAGAGTCTCAGAATAGAGCGACGTCCTTTTAGAGTGGAGATGAGGAGGAATTTCTTTCCCAAGAGAGTCGCGAATCTGTGGGATTTGTGGCCTCTGGACTGACCGTAAACGTCAGCCTGTGACGAACCACAATTTCATTCTCTCATTGGTGTTACTCCCTGTTGTCGCCGTACTGCCCATGTGCGCGGTTGCACAGTATCTGAAACACTCCCACGCAGATCGCAGTCGGTGCGGCGCTGATGGAATTTCCTTTCATTGCAAGTGCCGTGCAGTGTTCAGTTCATGCAGAAAGATTCCTGCCCAGATCAGTGGCCATGTTCCACAGCGCCACAAAGAGCCCGTGATGTTACATGGCTAATCCCGGAGACTTTCCAATTACTCTGACCCACCCACTCCAGCTGACTGACTGACTGACTGACATGTTCTCATTGGCGGGGGAGTGCAGGTGGGCGGGACACTGAGCGCTGGGAGCAGCATGTTCTCATTGGCGGAGGAGTGTAGGTGGGCGGGACGCTGAGCTCTGGGAGAAACATGTTCTCATTGGCGGAGGAGTGTAGGTGGGCGGGACGCTGTGCGTTGGGAGAAGCATGTTCTCATTGGCGGGGAAGTTTAGGTGGGCGGGTCGCTGGGAGACACATGTTCCCATTGGCGGAGGAGTGTAGGTGGGCGGGACGCTGAACGCTCGGAGCTGCCGAACATGGAACCGGGAGCGAGTGGATCCGGGGAGAGGCGGCAGATTGCGAGTTGCATCTCGAGTAAAGGCTGCAACACCGGCCGGGGGTTTGATTCCTTCTGATAGCAGAGGTGAAGAGACCCTGAGATGTTTCAGCTGCACGGAGGGCGCCCGGCCTTTCCCCGCCGAGGATCGGGGCCTGTTGTCTGGAGCTGATCTACAAACCACAACCATAATCAAGAACAGATCCAATTAAACAAATAAATTTGGTCAACAAATATTTTCATGTAACACCATAGACTACCCACAGAGATAACTGAGAATATTTAATGTTTCTTTACATTTGTCAATTATTTTCTGATCCGATGCTTCCATATCAGCTTATTATCCGTCCACATGCCTGGAAATCTTACCACTGACACCTTTTAAGGAGTTTGACCAGATCATTTCCAATCACGTGCAGGTCTGTTCATCCCGTTTGTAAATAACATAACTTGTCTTGTAGCTAGTAAAAGCTTAAATCCCATCTAATTTGCCAACTGTTTGAGCTTATTAATTGCGAGTCCATCCTTTATACAAGGGGTGATTGATAAATTGGTGGCCTAAGGTAGAAGGAGTCAATTTTAGACAACCTAGCACATTTATTTTTCACTCTCTCCTAGTGTTGCCACCACGTCCTTGTGGACCTCCTTGGGTGATAAGCCCTTGAGACCGAGGTAGCAGATGACTGCACAAAGGCCGATGTCCATTTTCTCAGACAGTGCTTACTTGCAATTTTCAATTATCTGAAACAGAAATACCACAAAAATTATAAACTTCAAACTTTCTGCATAATCACTCAAGGGGTTGACCTGCACTTGCATGTAACGAGAACTGTATAACTCATCTCCTGCTACCTTAGGCCACGAATTTATGAATCACTGCTGTTGTGGACCACTTTCTGGAGATGCCAACTTTTACAAAGAAGGCATCCGTATGCTCCACGACCGCTGGACTGTGTAAATGTAGGAGGGGACTATTACTATTTTTGAAAATAAATGTGCTAGGTTTTCTAAAATTGACTCCTTCTACCTTAGGCCACAAACTTATCAATCACCCCCTGTATAGTAAAATCAAAATTCCTACCTCTAATCCACAAAACTCCATCATCTGCATACAATGATTTACACATTCCAAAACCTATTTCAGAAAAAGTATCATTAATTATATTGTGAAGTAATAAATACTGCTTTGTTAGGATCCCAATCTCTATCTCATACCAACCTGAATATAACTTGCCCACCTGTACCTGAGCCAAGACGTTCAATTAAAAAAAACTGAGAAAAAGTTCGATAATCACCTCCTCCATCCTCATTTCCACAATTTCATAAGTCTTTCCTACCATAAACACCATCTGCCTTTTAAATAGTAAAAGAAATGCTATTACAACATCTATATTTAACTGCTTTCCTAATATCATCTTCCAAACATAAAAATGAATACAATTTCATACTTGCCCATCCATACCTTTACAAAGCGTCCAAATAAAAACAATCAGAAAAAATGTACAATAGCCCCCTCAATTGCATTTCCAAAAATTAATCAGAAGTCCATCCTGCAAAAAATATCATTTGCCTTTTCAATATCACAAAATATTGCTATTACAACATCTTGATTTAACTGTGCTTTCCTAATATGATCTTCCAAACACAAAACTGATTCCAATGTTATTCTACCCTTCTGAATTCCCCTCTGATAAAATGTGAAATCACCTCTTTTATCGAAAATATAATTCAAATGCTCGATTACCATACATTCCAGAAGTATTCATAAAAGAGACATTCATGATATTGGCCTATAACAAGGAGGATCAGACGGGGAGCTGCAGGGTTTAGAATGGACACTACTACAACAACCATTTTCCATCAGGAAAGTGGATGGCCAAACCTGCAAATACGATTCAAAAAGTTAATATTTTCACAAAAGAAAATTACATACATACTTGTTGAATCAAGAATTTATACTACAATTTCCTTAAACATTTTATTGCCATTCACAACTCTATACCCTGCCCCTTTCCTTATAAAACTGGCAACACCACCCCTCTACCAACTAACCTGTCAAGCCTAACGACAATATAATCCTGCACAGGAATAAAAACTTAAAATGTGCAGGTTTCCTGAACGATATAACATCGGAAGAATCTGAAAAATCAGAAATTAAATTCTTAAAGTATTGGCCATTATAAAACAGAGTTCTTGCATTTCATTCAGTATTGTAATCTGATTATGTATCTTCACAAGTAGATTGGGATACAGATACCCTACCCAACAAAACCTCATTTAAAGCTTCCCACAAAACACCAGTTACACCGAGATACCTTTCTGCAGCTTTCACAATAATTTTAATTTCCTCAGTAGCATGAGATGTCTGCTCAGTACAATTCACCACATCAGTTATAAACATCACAAACTTCATTTTATCCAGCAGTGAAGTATCTTTGGTGAGAGAACTGTGATGCCGGCATATATCCACTGACGTCACAGTCTGTTCTCTGAGTGGGATCACTTTATCCAGTTTACCTGCTCTGCTTGCTGTACTTGTCCTTGAACAGGCCCTTCTGCTCACTGTGTTGTTCTGAACCAATTGAACTGGTCACTTCATGCCTTACTAAACCAATCCCTTCTGCCTACACAAGGAACACATCCCTCCATTCTCCTCACATTCACGTGGTATCTAATAGCCCCTTTCACATCGGCCTCCACCACTACCCGATATTCACTCCAGACACCCACCACGATGGGAATGAAAAACAAAACTTGAAACACAAATCTCCTTTAAACATCCTGAGTCAGGTTTTTAACATCATTGTCTTTTCCAATTGTTTTTTTTTTCAACAGCAGCTATGCAGAGAAAAGATACAAAATTACACTAAATTACAAAATACATAAATAGTGCAAAAAGGACCAATGAGGATGTGTTCCCCCTTTCTCCTGAAGTGCATGCCCACTGGCATTGGACATTTCCTCCTCAGAGAAACAATCCCGGCTGTCCACTCTGTCTGTGTCTCTCACATTCCTGTAAACGTCTGTCAGACCTCCCTCAGCCTCAGCCACTCCGGAGAAAATTCCCCGAGATTGTCCGGTCTCACTTTATCCAGGCAGCATCCTGTTAAGCCTCTTCCACTCACCATCCAAAACCTCCGCATTATTCCTGTATTCGAATGCAATTCTCCAGATGTGGTTAAACTAGAGATTTATACAACTGCAACATACCTGCCCGACAATGGAACCACTATCTGGGAGTTATGAATTCGGATTCCAAGATCTCCCTGTCGATCAACACAGTCCAATCTCGCCCCATGAATATAACAGCAAAGAGATAATGCTGAAGCTTTATAAGACACGAGTCAGGCCGCACTTGGAGTATTGTCAACAGTGTTGGGCCCCACATCTCAGACAGGATGTGTTGTCATTGGAGAGAGTTCAGAGGAGGTTCACTAGGATGATTTCGGGAATGAAGGGGTTAAAATATGAGGAGCACTTGGCAGCTTTGACCCTGTGCTCACTGGAACTCAGAAAAATGCGGGTCATCTCATTGAAACCTACCGAGTGTTGAAAGGACTGGATAAGGTGGATGTGGAGAAGGTATTTCCTGTGGTGGGGCACAGCCACAAAGTTGAGGGGCCACCATTTCAAACGGAGGTAAGCAGCTTATTTTTTTTAATTAGCCAAGGTGTATTGGATCTGTGGAATGCTCTGCCACAGACTGCGGTGGAGGCCGAGTGTGTGGGTATATTCAAGGCGGAAGTTGATCGTTTCCTGATCGGTCAGGGCATCAAAGGATATGGCGGGAGGTCAGATATCTGGAATTGAGTGCGATCTGGGATCAGCCATGATGGAAAGGTGGCTGACTCAATGGGCTGAATGGCCTCATTCTGTTCCTATGCCTTATGGATTTATGAACACAAGCCCCCTCAATCATGATGAATCTCCTCTGCACTCTTCCAGCACAAAACATCCTTTGTACAGAATGCTAAGCGGAACTGAATGTAACTTTTCAAGAAATTTTCAAGAACGTTGTCAGGTCAGGCAGCATCTGTTGAGAGGAATAGAATCGATGTTTGGGATAGCACCCCTCCCTTACGACACTAACACAGGCCCTTCGGCCCAACATTTCCATGCCGTCCTCCAGTCCATTTAAACTAATCCCTCTGCCTGTCTTTGACACAGAACACAGAAATCTACAGCACATTACAGGCTCTTCAGCCCACAATGTTGTACCGACCATGTAACCTACTCTAGAGATTGCCTAGGATTTCCTGATCGTATATCACTCTATGTTTCTAAGCTCCATGAACCTATCTAAGAGTCTCTTAAAATATCCTATTGTATCCACCTCCACCACCGTTGCCAGCAGCCCATTCCATGCACCCACCACTCTCTGTGTAAGAAACTTACCCCTGACATTCCCTCGGTACCCACTTTCAAGCAGCTTAAAACTACGTCCCCTCATGTTAGTCACTTCAAGCCTGGGAAAATGCCTCTGGCTATCCACATGGTCAAAGCTTCTCATCATCTTATACACCTCTATCAGGTCAACTCTCATCCTCCATCGCTCCAATAAGGCCAAGTTCACTCAATCTATTCTCATAAGGCATGCTCTCCAATCCAAGAGCAACATCCTTGTAAATTTACTCTACACTCTCTATAGCATCCACATCCTTCCTGTAGTGAAGCCACCAGAACTGAACACAGGTCTCCCAAGTGAGGTCCAACTAAGCCCACAGCCCTGCCGTGTTGGGGTACAATTACTTATGTACAGGTTAGGAGAAATATAGCTTCAACATCACCTCACAGCTCTTGAACTCAATCCCACGGTTGATGAATGCCATCACACCAGACGTCTTTCTAATAACACTGCCAACTTCCACAGCAGCTTTGAGTGTCGTATGGACATGGACCCCAAGATCTCTCTGACCCTCCACACTGCCAAGAGTCTTACCATTAATATTATATTCTGTGTTCAAATTTGACCTGCAGAAATGAATCTCTTCATCTGTGTTGAACTCCATCTGCCACTTCCCAGTTCTGCATCCGAGGCGAGGAAATACATTGCTGAGCCTCTGGCTAGGATCATTATGTCCTCATTGTCCACGGGAATGGTCACGGAGGATTGGAAAGAGATGAATGTTGTCCCCTTGTTCAAAAAGGGTAGTAGGGTCAGTCCGGATAATTATTGACCATTGAGCCTTACATCTGTGGTGGGAAAGCTGTTGGAAAAGATTCACAGAGATAGGATCTATTGGCATTTAGAGAATCATGGTCTGATCAGTGACAGTCAGCATGGCTTTCTGAAGGGCAGATCATGTCTAACAAGCCTGATAGAGTTCTTTGAAGAGGTGACCAGGCATATAGATGAGGGTCGCGCAGTGGATGTGATCTACATGGATTTTAGTAATGCATTTGATAAGGTTACACACGGTAGGCTTATTCAGAAAGACAGAAGGCATGGGATCCAGGGATGTTTGACCAGGTGAAATAAGAATTGGCTTGCCTGCAGAAAGCAGAGAGTTGTGGTGGAGGGAGTACATTCGGATTGGAGGGTTGTGACTAGTGGTGTCCCACAAGGATCAATTCTGGGATCCCGAATTTTCGTGATTTTTATTAACGACCTGGATGTGGGGGTAGATGGATGGGTTGCCAAGTTTGCAGAAGACACAAAGGTTGGTGGTGTTGTGGATAGTGCAGAGGATTGTCAAAGATTGCAGAGAGACATTGATAGGATTCAGGAGTGGGCTGAGAAGTGGCAGATAGAGTTCAACCTGGAGAAGTGTGAGGTGGTACAATTTGGAAGGAAAAACTCCAAGCAGAGCACAAAGTAAATGGCAGGATACTTGGAAGTGTGGAGAAGCAGAGGGATCTGGGGCTACGTGTCCACACGGTTTACTCTGTCCCAGTTCTAGTCACCTCACTATAAGAAGGATGTGGAAGCATTGGAAAGGGCACAGAAGAGATTTACCATAATGCTGCCTGGTTTAGAGAGTATGGATTATGATCAGAGATTAAGGGAGCTAGGGGTTTACTCTCGGGAGAGAAGGAGGATGAAAGGAGAAATGATAGAGGTATAGTTGATATTAAGGGGAATAGATAGAGTGGACAGCCAGCGCCTCTTCCCCAGTGCACCACTGCTCAATATAAGAGGACATGGCTTTAAGGTAAGGGGAGGGAAGTTCAAGGGGGATATTAGAGGAAGATTTTATACTCAGAGAGTGGTTGGTGCGTGGAATGCACTGCCCGAGTCAGTGGTGGAGGCAGATACACTAGTGAAGTTTAAGAGACTACTAGACAGATATATGGAGGAATTTAAATTTAGGGAGGCAGAGTTTAAGGGTCGCACAACATTGTGGGCCGAAAGGCCTGTACTGTGCTGTATTGTTCTATGTTCTATCTATTTCACGCTGGAATCTCTCTTTTAATTTAATTTTTTATTGAAGGCGCGACACAGTACAGAAAACATAATGCATTACATTTTCCTCCATTTTGCTTTGATACCTTACCCCTGAACACCACCACAACGTCATCAGTGGGGCCTTCTGGGAGTTGTAGTCATTGGACCTCGCTCGCTCCCTGTCAAAGCATGTTTCGTCAGCCACCACAGACGTCACCGAAACAGACCCACCGAGGCGCGAAGGGGAATCACACCCGTCCTTGTGGGCGCCGAGGCCGGCGACACCGACAGAAGCGACTTCGCTGAACTCCGCCATGGCGATGGAGCTGAACAGGAGGGGCTGATCATGGGCCGATTTCCACCAGCCTATCGCAGCTCAGACCTAACACTGACCCTGCTGTCATTGGCTGTAGTGCCTGTTGCTCAAATGGGATCTCGGAGGGTGATTAGTTTATGTGAACGTCAGTCAGCCTTTCTGTCTTCATGAGTTTGGATTTGGATTTATAACGGGACAGGAAGCAAATTGTGAGAAATGTGAGTTTTTATGTGATGGTGCATCAGTCTCTGAGTTACATTATTAACAATTAAAGGGCAAAGGCCGTGGTAAGGAAGTAGGTGATTTACTGGAGGTTATATGGAGATAATATTGTAAGAGTTATCAAACTTGGAATTGTTTGGGATATGATTTAGAAAATGGGGTGATTTGTGGGGATCATAATATTCCAGTGTTGATTAATGAGGGCAAAATGATTGTTACTGAAACAGGGAAGGTTGTGTTACTGGCTGGGTCATTTGTTGAGATTCATAATCAGGATAATTTAAGTGAAGAAGTTAAACAATGTAGGGATATGTTTTTCAGTGAATACCCTGATGTGCTGGAAGTCAGCTGTAGCAATGATAATATCACTGATGGAGAGATTTCTTTGTATGAATTTAAGAAGTCTGTTAATAATGCAGGTCAGGTGTTCCCAGGAAAGAGTGATATTTGAAATTGTAATTGTGTATAATTCGCATTTGTGAAAATATTAAATGTTTGAATTGTGCATCTACTTTCCTCATGGAAAATGGAAATAGTAGTGTCTATTCTAAAACCTGGCAGATCCCCATTTGATCCTTCTAGTTAAGGGCCTATATCGTGAATGTCTCATTTATGTAAACTTATGGAATGTATGGTAATCAAGCGCTTGAGTTATATTTTCGAAAGAGCGGTGATAAAGTGTTTTATTAGAGTGGATTTTGGAAGGGTGAAATGGCATTAGATTCAGTTTTAGGTTTGGAAGATGATATTCGGAAAGCACAATTAAAGATGCTGTAATAGCAGTATTCCTTGATACTGAAAAGGGAAATGATATGGAAGAAAGGACTTTTGATTAAATTAGGAGAGAGGGGGACATTGTATAATTTTTCTGTTTTTTTTTTGGATGGACTGTCCAAGTACCGGTCAGCATGTTATGATTGTGTTTCTATGAGATAGAGAATGGGATCCCACAAGGCAGTATTTGTAGCCCTTCATTATTTAATATTATGATTAATGATATTTTCTCCGAGATGGGAAAATGGGATACCTGGGTAACTCACAATATACAGACGACATAGCTTTATAGATTAGAGGTATTAATTGCAATTTACAATTAATAGGTTAAACAGTGGACAGATTGATGAGGATTTTAAGCTTTCAGTCGTTAACACACATTATGTGGTTTACAAACAGCATTAATAGACTTGCACTTGATTTTAAATTATATGATTAATATCTTGAGGAATTGTCAGTGGGAAGATTTTCTCAGTATGTGGATGGATAATAAGCTGACGTGGAAGCACCTATAAGTAAAATAATTGATCAATGTAAACGAGCTTTAAATCTCCTCAAACATTTATGTGGGTATACTTGGGTGCAACATGAAAATCTTTGTTGACCAATTATATTTGTTTAATTTGATCTGTTCTTGATTATGTCTATATGGCTTATGGATCACCTTCATCTTCAAATTAAAAATGTTTGTATGTGATACAATTACAGACTTTAAGATTGTGTTCTGGTGCGGTAATGTTGTCTCCTGTTTTGGCTTTACTGATTGCAATGGGACAATTGCCCTCAAAGTAACAGAGGTTCAAGTTGATGTCAACATACTGGATTAATTTGCAGGGGCAAAGAAATGATCATCCTGTTAAAGGTGTGCTGGAGGACGGTTGGGGACATCACAAGAAGAGTGTTTTTTTGTATTGGGTAGCTGGGTTCTTATCACGCTGGGATAACGGGTGTATTTGATGATACAATATGCCCCACTGTAGCTTTCTCTGTAACCCCATCTTGTTTTTTCCAAAGACTTCAGTTGATTTTAGGTTACACGATCGGATTCGGTTCTGCCTGAGAGTCTGTTGGTTCATCAGTATATTAATGAAAGTTATTATCATACAGTAACCATTTTTACAGATGAATCAAAAGATAAGTTAACTGGGGATGTTGGTGTGGCTGTTTTTGTGTGCCTGAATTGCAGGTAATGATAAAGAAATGACTTAGAGCCATTTATCAGCATAGGAAGCAGAATTCTTTGCCAACAGCTTAGGCTTACAGTGGGTGGAGGAAATTGGTCCTTTTAATTTGCTCAGAATACATTTCGGTTTTGATGAGTCTTAAACAGGTTATTCTGGTAGTAGGTCAGATTGACTGTTGGAAACTTGTCAAACGGTATTTCATATATAAAGTTTGATTTATATGTCTGCACATTATGGGCCCTGCACATCACACTGTTGAGGGAAATGATGGGGTTGACTGTTTAGCAACGAAAGCTGTTAAATGTTAAGCTGTGGATATAGACCTTCCACTTAGCAAATTAGAAGCTAAAGGGTTGGTGGTGTTAAGAATTAGGGGCTTATGGCAAGACGTAGGATAATGGACATAAGGACAGACACCTTTACAGAATACATAAACCTGTTGGGTTTATAGAAGAAGGACTTAAAACAAGGGAAGGAATGATATTGACATGACATAGAAATGTCCACACTATGCTTAATTGTGCCTTGTAACTAATTGGAAAACTTCATTCTGTGTCGTGTACATTTTGTCATTATGAAACTGTCGAAACACATACTATTTCAATGTGAAACGTATAAGGCTGAAGAAAAATCAAATGCAGTCTTCAGTACAATCTTTGCGAGGGTAGATAGTTTTCAAATAAAAACTATTAAATTATGGGACTGGCTTTAAATCAATTCATAGTTTGAGCTGGAAAAGGCATGTGTTAAACCGAAGGAAATGACATATAGGGTAGCAAAGGTGAGTGGGATGTTGGATTATTGGGATGCTGTTAAAATGCAACAAAAGGCAATGAAAAAAGCCATAAGAATGGTCAAGACGAAATATGAGGGCAAACTGGCCAATAATATAAATCAGGATACTAAAAGTTTAGTTTTCAGTTACATGAAGAGTGAAAGGGAGATGAGAGTTGATACTGGACCACTGGAAAATGATGCTGGTGAAGTAGTAATGGGGGACAAAGAAATGGCAGATGAACTTAATGAACAATCTTCACTGTCTTTTCCGGTCAGCGCCGCCCCAACTTGTCCCATTTAACCTGTCTCATTACGGGTGGACTTTAGGACCCGGGGGAGCTCAGGACCCGCCGCCCGCAGCTGCTGCTGAATCCCCGGTGTTTCTGTTCGGTTGACGGATGCGGTGAACGAGTTAAAATTAATCGATCGACAATTCTCATCTCGTGTTTATATCACTCCATAGAACCATAGAACACTACAGCACAGAAAACAGTCCATTTGGCGCTTCTAGTCTGTGCGGAAACTTTTTTCCGCTCGTCCCATTGACCTGCACCCAGTCCGTAACCCTCCAATCCTCTCCCGTCCAGTTATTTATCCAATTTATTCTTAGAACTTAAGAGTGAGCCCGCATTTACCACGTCAGATGGCAGCTCGTTCCACACTCCCACCACTCTCTGAGTGAAGAAGATCCTCCTAATGTTCCCCCTAAAGCTTTCCCCTTTCACCCTAAAACCATGTCCTCTCATATTGATCTTTCCTAATCTAAATGGAAAGAACTTACTCGCATTTACTGTCTATACCCCACATAATTTTGTAAACCTCTATCAAATCTCCCCTCATTCTTCTACGCTTCAAGGAATAAAGTCCTAACATGTTCAATCTTTCCCTGTAACTCAACTCCTGAAGACCTGGCAACATCCTAGTAAATCTCTGAACTCTTTCAATCTCTCCAACCTCTCCATGGATACCTCATGTCTGAACTTTCTGAACTAATCTCCCATGTGGCACCTTGTCAAACGAATATTTCTATCATGTATAAACCTTGGGTGGGAGGTTATCTTTTTGTATTAATGTATTAAAAATAAATTATAAATTCTACCAACGGAACCTCTTACTAAAGGATTCATATTCAAAATAGTATCCAGCAAATCAAATTCTTGCATGTATGGGAACTTAGATAATTATTTTTGTAAAAAATGTCTGACCTGATATTGCAGAAAGTGTGTATGAGAGAGAGAATATTTGCTAATTATCAAAAGTCATCATTCGACCATCACAAAATAAATGATAATAAAAATAAATAAATCTGCAAAAAAAAAAACAGATCCCCTTAATCACTAAAGATTAAACAAGTTTGGGAGAGAGAACTTAATATGACCTTTGTTAATGAAGATGGTCAATTCTTCTTTAATATGTGCCAATCAGTGTTTAATTCAATTTAAAGTTGTTCACTGTTACTATTTAACAAAGGAGAGACAATCCAAAATATTTCCTAACATAGACAATTATTGCGATAGGTATAAAACTGAAGTAGCCACTTTTTCACATATGTTCTGGTCATGTTCTTCATTAAAATCTTTTTGGAAATCTTTATTTTCTACAATTTCTAAAGCTCTGAAAATTAATTTACAACCTAATGTACAAACCTTTGATTTCTGTCTATACATGCAGTCCTCGCATGACCTTTATCCTCCTCCACCTCACTATCCGCTCGAAAACTCTGGTTCCCCTCCCTCTGCAAATCTAGTTTAACCTCCTCCCCCGCCCCCCCCACCCCCCACCCTCGAGCAGCACTGGCAAATCTACCCGCAAGAATATTGGTTCCCCTCCAGTTCAGGGGCAAACCGTCCCGTCGGAACAGGCCCCACCTTCCAGGGAACAAAGCCCAATTGTCCAGAAACATGAAGCCCTCCCTCCTGCACCATCTCCTTAGCCACGTATTTAGATGCACTCTCCGCACATTTATATTTACAGGGACTTTACTCCTGACGCCGGTCCCGGGACCCGACCCGTTTACAGACCCGGAGCGGAACCGGAGCAGATTCTCAGCCACTGGTCTTCATACCAGGTCGCGAAGAAAGGATGAAGTTTCCCCGTGAATTTATTCCCAGTGAAGGTGTGGAGATGGGACTTGGTCTCCGCGTTGTAAAATGAAACTGTCCCGGACTCGTAATTGAGATAAACTCCCACCCTCCTGGGGATGGGACCGGCAGCAAGACGGAACTCGAGGGAGGTGAGACAGAAAACGTCATAAACCCGATGTAACACGTCACCATCCCGCCCGATGACCCAGAATCCGGTCTCCGGTCTCACACTGAACCGTCCCTTCCTCTCCCCAGACTCTGCGGCGACTCCCAGATGCCAGCCCCCAATCCCCGTCACCGACACCTCCCAGTAATGTCTCCCCGATGTGAATCCCTCCGATCCCAGCACACAAGGCCAGTGTGTGAATCGCTTCCCAGTGTCAGGGATATTCCTCCGGGTCCCGGACCGTCTCACACTCTTCCGATCCTCAGACACCTCGAGCAGCGGATACGCCGTTTCCACATCCAGGGTGACAGAGACTGGGGGGAGAAACAGAGAATTAGAGAGTCCCCGGGGATCGGGGGGAGACTCGGGCGGCGCGGCCCCGGGGATCGGGGGGAGACTCGGGCGGCGCGGCCCCGGGGATCGGGGGGAGACTCGGACAGCGGGGCCCCGGGGATCGGGGTAGACTCGGGCAGCGCGGCCCCGGGGATCGGGGGGGAGACTCGGGCGGCGCGGCCCCGGGGATCTGTGGGAGACTCGGGCAGCGCGGCTTCGGGAATCGGGGTAGACTCGGGCAGCGCGGCCCCGGGGATCGGGGGGAGACTCGGGCAGCGCGTCCCCGGGGATCGGGGGTAGACTCGGGCAGCGTGGCCCCGGGGTTCGGGGAGAGACTCGGGCAGCGTGGCCCCGGGGATCGGTGGGAGACTCGGGTAGCGCGGCCCCGGGGATCGGGGGGAGACTCGGGCAGCGCGTCCCCGGGGATCGGGGAGAGACTCCCCAAGGGTTTTCCGCTGGACGGAGAGTCGAGAGACCCCTGGCCCTTGACTCCTCAGACAGGGGAAACATCCTCCCTCACTCCTGCCTGTTAACCCCTGAAAGTATTTTGTGTTTCCATGAGATCTCCTCACATTCCTCGAAACTGGGAACAGAGGACATAGAACAGTACAGCACAGGAACAGGCCCGTCATACAATGTTCACATTCATTTGTGAGTGTGAAGTGGGGGAGTGTGATGGTTTGAGACAGTAAAGGAGGTGATAATGGGAACCAGTAGGGGAGAGATGAATGGCAGATTGGACCAGGAGGGGGAGTGGTGGAAAGCCTGTGGGTGAACTGTGTGTGTACACGTAATGAGAAGCTAGAGGGGACAAAAATGGCAGATGAGGATGACTTTGTCCCCTTTCCCACAACCCCATCCCCCGCAGCCCCTCATTAGGACGGGGATGAATTTGCAGGGACCCTTAAGCAACACAGGTCCTGATGAAGTGTTTCAGTCTGATCCGTCGACTGTTTACTCTTTTCCATAGAAACTTCCCGGCCTGCTGTCCCCCCAACAATTTGTGTGTGTTACTTTAATTTTCAAATAGGTTACAGAAAGAAAAAAAAAACCCTTCCCCCTCCCCCCAACATCCCGATAAGAAACAAGAAGAAAAAATAAAGAAAGAAAGAAAGAATGCCTGGGTATCGGAAGATCTCCACATGCTGCATGGAGTTCATAATAGCTTTAAAATGTATATTTATTTATTTCCCCAGATAACCAATAATTTTATCTTCGGAGCACCTATATATTTAATCCTATTTTTTGTAAATAAGGGGGCCAAATTTTCAGAAATATTTCATATTGATCTCTTAAATTGTAAGTAATTTTTTTCAAGTGGAATGCAGCTAAGAATTTCATTCTTCCGACGATCTATACTTAAGTATGAATCCGATTTCCAAGTAACTGCAATAGCCTTTTTGGCTACTGCCAATGCAATTTTTATGAATTCTTTCTGATGTTTATTCAATTTGAATTTTGATTTTATCCCTTCAATATCGCCTAGTAAAAAAAAAATATTGGATTGTGTGGAAGTTGTCTTCCAATAATTTGTTCCAGTAAAACTCTTAAAGTTGTCCAAAAAAGTTGAATTTTAGAACAAGACCAAGCAGAGTGTAAAAAATTACCAATTTCTTCATTACATCGAAAACATTGATCAGATAAATTTGAGTTTAATCTATTTATTTTTTGTGGTGTAATATATATTTGATGTAAAAAAGTTATATTTTACTAATCTTAGTCTAACATTTATTGTATTTGTCATACTGTCAAGTCATAATCTTGACCAACTTGTTTCATCAATTTTAATATTCAAATCAGTTTCCCATTTTTGTCTTGACTTATGAATTCCTTGTTTAATTGCCTATTTTTGAATCAAATTATACATACCAGAAATAACTTTTTAATTTTTTCCTTTATGAAATAAAGTTACTATTTCATTAGGTTTCAGCAATAACATTGTTTGACCCAGTTTACCTCTTAAATAAGTACTTAATTGGAAATAACAGAAAAGAGTGTTATTTGATATTTTATATTTATTCTTTAATTGGTCAAATGACATTAATATACCTTCTTCAAAACAGTCTCCTATATATCTAATCCCTTTGTGAAACCAGTTATATAAAAGTTGATTATCCATTGTAAAAGGGATAAGTTCATTTTGAATTAAAGGTCTCTTTGCTAATAAAGATTTCTTTATCTCATCATCAACATTTATCTTATTCCATAAATCAATCAAATGTTTTAGTATAGGAGATTCTGTCTTTCCCCGTATCCATTTAGATTCCCATTTATATATAAAATCTTCTGGTATATTTTCTCCTATTTTGTCTAATTCTATTCTAATCCATGCTGGTCTATCTTCATCAAGAAAAGATGCAATAAATCTAAGTTGATTTGCATTGTAATAATTCTTAAAATTTGGTAATTGTAACCCTCCTAGGTCAAATTTCCATGTCAATTTTTCCAACGATATTCTTGACATCTTTCCTTTCCAAAGGAATTTCCTCACACATTTATTTAACTCTTGAAAAAGTTTCTGTGATAATTGTATTGGTAATGTTTGGAAAAAATATTGTAATCTCGGGAATATATTCATTTTTACAGCATTGACTCTACCTATTAATGTTATTGGTAACATCATGCATTTATCAAGATCCTCTTGAATTTTTTTTTCAATAATGGCAAACAATTTAATTTAAATTCTTTATATCATTATCAACTCTTATACCTAAATATTTTATACCATTTATTGGCCATCTAAATAGTTATTAATCGACATTGACTATAATCTCCTTTAGTAACTGGTAGAATTTCACTTTTATACCAATTTATTTTGTACCCTGATATTTTCCCATATTCTTCCAATCTAGAAGATAATTTACGCAACGAATGTAATGGGTTAGTTAGATAAATCAGAACATCATCAGCAAATAAGCTAATCTTATATTCCTCCAGATTAACTCTGAAACCCATGATATCTGAGTCAGTTCTAATTAATTCAGCTAATGGTTCTATCGCCAACACAAGTAAAGCAGGTGATAATGGACAACCTTGTCTAGTTGACCTTGTTAACTGAAATTATGTTGAAATTTGGCCACTTCTCACCACTTTAGCTTTGGGGTTAGTATTTAAGGTTTTAATCCATTTTATAAAAGATACTCCTAATCCATATTTTTCCAATACCTTAGATAAAAAAATCCCGTTCCAATCTATCAAATGCTTTTTCTTCATCCAAAACAACTGCTACACTCATTTCTTCCCTCTTTTGTGCCAAATGAATTATGCCAAGTAACCGAGTTACATTATCTGCCGATTGTCTATTTTTAAAAAATCCTGTTTGGTCCATGTGTATTAATTTTGGTAAGTATTTAGATAATCTGTTAGACAAAATCTTTGCTATTATGTTATAATCCGTGTTCAATAAAGAAATAGGTCTATATGATGTTGGTTTGAAAAGATCTCTGTCTTTTTTTGGCAATACTATTAAAATAGCTGTCGAAAAAGATTCTGGAAGTTTATGCGTTCTTTCCGCTTGGTGTATTAGCTCCATAAAAGGAGGAATTAATAAATCTTTAAACTTTTTGTAAAATTCAGGCGGAAAACCATCTTCTCCTGGAGATTTATTACTCTGAAGTGATCCTAGAGCTTCTTCGACCTCTTTTAATGTAAAAGGCACATCTGATTGATACAATTCAGAATAAAAAAAATTTAAAGTTTATAAAGGTTTATAAATAATTTTATTTACACTTGTTCTAATTGCATTTATCGATTTGGAAGCCTGGTCTGTTTTTAACTGCCAAACAAGAATCTTGTGTGATCTTTCAGCTAGTTCATAATATCTCTGTTTAGTTCTCATAATTGTTTTTTTTTCTGTTTGGTATGTCTGGAGTGTATTATATTGTAGTTCTTATTACCAAGTTGTCTTTGTTTTTCTTCTGTCATATATCTTTGAGATTCTTTTTCTAATTTTGTAATCTCTTTTTCCAATTGATCTATTTCTACCATATATTCCTTCTTAATTTTAGAAGTATAACTTATTACCTGGCCTCTCAAATATGCCTTCATTGCTTCCCATAATATAAATTTATCATCAACTGAATGTCAGTTTGTATCTAAAAAAACTTGAATCTGTTTTCTCATGAAATCACAAAAATCTTGACGTTTTAATAATATTGAATTAAATCTCCATCTGTAAATCGATTTCTCCTTATCCATCGTTATCATTGTCATTATCAAGAGGGAATGATCTGACAATATTCGTGCTTTATATTCCATATTTTTCACCCTGTCTTGAATATTCGCTGATAGTAAGAAAAAATCTATCCTTGAATAAGTTTTATGTCTATTTGAATAAAATGAATAATCTCTTTCTCTTGGGTTAATTCTTCTCCATTTATCAATCAAATTTAAATCTTTCATCAATGATAAAGTTAATTTTGCTACTTTTGGTTTTGTAACTACCTTTGTTGACCTATCTAAAACTGGGTCGAGACAAAAGGTAAATTCTCCACCTATTAATATTTTATCGTGTGCGTCAGCCAAATTCAAAAAAGCCTCCTGTGTAAATTTTACATCATTTTCATTTGGTGCATAAATATTCATAAGAGTCCATAGTTCTGAAAAGATTTGACAATGTATAATTACATATCTTCCCGCAGAATCAATTAATACATTTTGTATTTTAATTGGTAAAGTTTTGTTGACCAAAATTGCAACTCCCCTCGCTTTTGAATTAAATGAAGCTGCTGTAACATTTCCGACCCAATCTCTCTTTAATTTCTGATGTTCTATCTCTGTTAAAGGTGTTTCTTGTATAAAAGCTAAATCTATTTTCATTTTCTTAATGTATGTTAAAATTCTTCTTCTTTTCACCGGTCCATTAAGCCCATTAACATTAATACTTTAAAAAATCAGTAAATTAGTCATTATTTTTAACGTCGTTACTCCAGTCTATAATAATACATAATGTTTCAACTCTCATAGTACCTTGGGGAATTATTTTAAAATTCTCCATGTTGCTATGTGTCTCCCCTCCGATCATCCAGGCAAAGAAAGAAAGATAAAAGAAATATAAAACCCCTGCTAATTTTGTGAATAAAAAAAACACAACATTACCCCCCTCCGTTGTGTGGGTCATGGCAAACGCCATGATTACACACATGAATCCCGTAGCGATCGATCCGAAGTTCTTCCAGCTCCCCCGTAACATGAAAAAAGTATATATAAGAAAAAATAATATCACTACTCTCGATTAATATTTCTCAAATTTTTACCTGTATCATATAATTAAAAGTATATTTAAATATTCTTCTGTCCTTAATGTCCATCAACTCACTTCAGTGTCCCTGTCTTCATCTGTAATCTGTTTCACTTTTAAATCTTCACTGTGACTAGCGAATTGTTGGGAGTTCTTGTGCAAACTCCTCTGCATCCCGATGATCAGTAAAAAATCTTCTTTTTCTGTCATCCAAAAAAAATATCAGTGTTGCTGGGTGGCGCAATATAAATTTCTAACCCTTTTCCCATAAAACATTTTTTGCTGGCTTAAATTTCTTCTTTCTCTTCAAAAGGTCATAACTTATATCAGGATAGAAAAGAACTGCTTTCCCTTCTATCATCAATGGCTTTTTCTTTCTGGCATATTGGGCAGCCGCCTTCAGGATCTTTTCTTTATCTGATATCTGAAGCATTTTATCAAGATTGGTCGTGGGTTTTGATCTTAAAGCTCTGTGGACCCTTTCGATTTCAATCAACTGGGTTCCCTCTTCCATTTCCAAATTTTCCGGGATCCATTTTTCAAAAAATTTTATTGGAACCTCTCCCTCTATCCCTTCTTTTAAGACCAACAATTTTAATTTTATTTCGTCTACTAAAATTTTCAAGCACGTCTATTTTTTCCAACAGTCGTTTTCTTTCTGATGTCCAGGCAAGAGTATTATCCTCCATTTTCTTCACTTTCTCAATAGTGTCTTCCGTTATTTCTTCCAGGTTTTTAACTTTCTTGTCCATTTTCTCCTGTTTTTTCACCATTTTATCAAAAATAGCCTTCATATTTTTAATATCTTCTTGTATTATTTTTAATTTTTTAAATTCTTTTAATTCATGCATTATTTGCACCAAAGAAGGAACTCTTATGTGTCCAGAATATCTTCCACCTCCAATCTCTTCCTGTTGTTCTTCTTTTACCTCCTCATCTTCATCTGTATGTTCCAGAGAATCCGAATCCACCGCGGGTTCATTGTCACTTCCGCTTCCAATGGTAGCTGGGATTTGTAGATCAAAATGCTCATGTTTGCGCATGCCCTTTCCTGCGCGCACGCGTAGTTCCTGTTGTTCCTCTTGGAGACTATTGATGCTGCGGGCGATTTCTGTTCTGTATCGCCGGATTGAGATGCACTTGAGTCCGAGACCTCTTCATGGTGGCCGGCTCAACTTGTACTATCTTCAAAGTAATAGTTTTCTTCTTTGTCTGTTTAGGAGGCATATCTAAGGAAAATCCTGAGTAGTTTAGAGGTAGTTTTTAGGAAATATTTACTAACTTTTCTTCACTTAAACATTAATTTATTAGTTCTTTTTACGGGAGAGCTGGATATCCGCGTCTCGATCCCACGTCATCACGTTACACCCCCCCCCCAAACAATTTGTGTGTGTTACTCCCCTTTAAAGCTACAAAATTATTTGGCCTCCACAGCTGCCTGTGGCAGATTCACTATCCTGTGGATAAAGGAATTCCTCCTCATCTTTGTCCTAAATGGACATCCCTATAGTCGGAGGCTGTGCTTACCGTTCTCGACCCACCCACATCCTCCCCATATCAACTCTCTCCAGACAGGTGTCAGAGAGATCTGGCGAGACCCTTCATCAGGACCTGCGTAGCTTGGATTACCAGCATCTGCAGATTTTCTCCTGTTTGAATTTTAAAGCAGAAGTTAATAAGTAAACTTCTTGATTAGTCAGAGTCTCAAAAATTCTGGGGAGGAGGTGGGAGAATAGGGTTGAAAGGGATAATAAATCAGCCATTCTTCTAAACTCCGGTGAGTACAGGCCCAGAACCATCAAACACTCCTCATATGTTAACTCTTTCATTTCCGGAATTATTCTTGTGAATCTTCTGGACCCCCTCAAATGCCAGTACATGTTTTCCGATAGAAGGGACCAAAAACTGCTCACAATACTCCAAGTGTGGTCTGACCAATGCCTTATTAAAACCTCAGAATTACATCCTTGCTCTTGTACTCTAATCCTCTCGAACTGAAAGCAAACAGTGAGTTTTCCAATCTTACCA
The DNA here is from genome assembly GCF_048418815.1 of Hemitrygon akajei. Classification (NCBI taxonomy): domain Eukaryota; kingdom Metazoa; phylum Chordata; class Chondrichthyes; order Myliobatiformes; family Dasyatidae; genus Hemitrygon; species Hemitrygon akajei. The sequence continues at coordinate 459,676 of NW_027331969.1, forward strand.
CTGACACAAACTGCAAGTTAACCTTCAGGGAATCCTGCACAAGGACACCCATGTTGCTTTGCACCTCTGATTTTTGAATGTCGCCCTGTTTACAGAATTGTCTATGTCTTTATTCCTTCAAACAAAGTCGTACCTGCCTAAGTTTGTACCTGCCAAACTCTACCTGTGCTACAAGATCCTTATTGCGGATACTGGAGCATTCAAATAAGATCGTAAGACAAAGCAGCAGCAGCCGGCCATTCGGCCCTTCGAATATGCTCCGCCATTTTATCATGAGCTAATCCATTATCCCATTTAGTGCCACTCCCCCACCTTCTCACCATGACCTTTGATGCCCTGGCTACTCAGATAGCGATCAATCTCTGCCTTAAATACACCCAATGACCTGACCTCCACTGCTGCAAGAAATTCACAGATTCACCACCCTCTGGCTAAAAAAAATTTCTTCACATCTCCGTTCTGAATGGTCGCCCTTCAATGCTTAAGTCATGCTCTCTCGTACTAGACTCCCCATCATGGGAAACAACTTTGCCACATCTACTCTGTCCATGCCCTTTAACATTCGAAATGATTCTGTGAGGTTCCTCCTCATTCTTCTAAACTCCAAGGAGTACAAACCAAGAGCGGTCAAATGTTCCTCATATGTTAACCCTCTCATTCCCGGAATCATTCTAGTGAATCTTCTCTGAACCCTCTCCACTGTCAGAACATCCTTTCTGAAATAAGGAGCCCAAAACTGCACACAGTATTCCAACTGAGGTCTTACCAGTGCCTTATAGAGCCTCAACATCACATCCCTTCTCATGACTGCCAACATTGCATTCGCCTTCTTCACCACCGACTCAACCTGGAGGTTAACCTTAAGCGTATCCTGCACGAGCACTCCCAAGTCCCGTTGCATTTCAGAACTTTGAATTCTCTCTCCATTTAAATAATAGTCTGCCCATTTATTTCTTCTACCAAAGTGCATGACCATACACTTTTCAACATTGTACTTCATTTGCCACTTCTTTGACCATTTTCCCAATCTATCCAAGTCTTTCTGCAGACTCTCTGTTTCCTCAGCACTACCGTCCATTCCACCTATCTTTGTATCATCAGCAAACTTAGACACAAAGCCATCTATTCCATAATCCAAATCGTTGATATACAATGTAAAAAGATGAGTCCCCCAACACCGACCCCTGTGGAACACCACTGGTAACTGGCAGACAACCAGAATGGGATCCTTTATTCCCACTCTCTCTTTCCTGCCAATCAGCCAACGCTCTATCCACATATGTAACTTTCCAGTAATTCCATAGGCTGTTATCTAATTTAGCAGCCTCATATGTGGCACCTTGTCAAAGGCCTTCTGAAAATCCAAATACACAACATCCACTGCATCTCCCTTGCCTAGCCTACTTGTAATTACCTCAAAAAATTTCAATGGGTTTGTCAGGCAGGAGTTTCCTTTCAGGAAACCAAGCTGAGTTTGGCCTATCTTGTCATATGCCTCCAGGTACTCCGTAACCTCATCCTTGACAATTGACTCCAGAAACTTCCCAACCATTTCTCAAGCTAACAGGTCTATAATTCACTTTTTGCTTCCTTGCCCCTTTCTTAAATATCAGAGTGGCATTTGCAATCTTCCACTCCTCCAGAACAATGCCAGAATCTATTGACATTTGAACGATCATTGCTAATGCCTCCGCGATCTCCACAGCTACTTCCATCAAAACACAAGGGTGCTTTCCATCTGGTCCTGGAGATTTATCTACCCTTAGACTATTCAGCTTCCTGAGTACTTTCTCTGTCGTAATTGTGACTGCGCACACTTCTCTTCCCTGACACCCTTGAGTGTCCGGTATACTGCTGATATCTTCCTCAGTGAGGACTGATGCAAATACTCGTTCAGTTCCTCAGCCATCTGCTTATCTCCCATTACAATTTCTCCAGCATCATTTTCTATCTGTCCTGTATCCACTCTCACCCGTTTTTTATTTGTTATATACTTGAAAAAGCATTTAGAATCTTCTTTGATATTATTTGCTAGCTTCCTTTCATAGTTCATCTTTTCCCTCTTAATGGCCTTCTTAGTTTCCTTTTGTAAGCTTTTAAAACTTCCCAAACCTCTGTCTTCCCACTATTTTTTGCTTCCTTGAATGCCCTCTCGCTTTTACTTTGGCTTTGACTTCGCTTGTCAGCCACGGTTGCATCCTTTTTCCATTCGAAAATTTCTTCTTTTTTGGAATATATCTGTGTTGCACATTCCTCACTTCACGCATAAACTCCAGCCACTGCTGCTCTGCCGTCCTCCCGCTAGTGTCCCTTTCCAGTCAAATTTGGCCAGTTCCTCTCTCGTGCCACTGTAATTTCCTTTACTCCACTGAAATACCGACACATCGGATTTCGGCTTCTCTTTCTCAAATTTCACAGTGAACTCAATCATGTTACGATCACTGTCTCCTAACGGTTCCTTCACCTCAATCTCTCTAATCACCTCTGGGTCATTACACAATATCCAATCCAGTACCTCTGATCCCCTAGTGGGCTCAACAACAAGCTGTTCTGAAAAGTCATCTCGTAGACATTCTACAAATTCTCTGTCTTGAGATCCAGTGTTGACCTGATTTTCCCAATCCACTCGCATGTTAAAATCCCCCACAATTATCATAACACTGCCCTTCTGGCAAGCCTTTTCTATTTCCTGTTGTAATTTGTAGTACACATCACTGCAGCTGTTAGGAGGCCTGTAGATAACTGCCATCAGGGTCCTTTTACCCCTGCGATTTCTTAGCTCCACCCATAAAGATTCTGCACCTTCCGATCCTATGTCACCTCTTTCTAATGATTTAATATCATTTCTTACCAATAAAGCCACGCCACCCCCTCTGCCTACCTGCCTGTCCTTCTGATACACCGTGTATCCTTGGACGTTCAGCTCTCAGAGACATGCATCCTTTAGCCACGTCTCAGTGATGGCCACAAAATTATACCTGCCAATCTGTAGCTGTACGATAAGATCATCCACCTTATTCCTTATGCTGTGTGTATTTAAGTATAACACCTTAAGTCCAGTATTTGATACTTTTTGTTTTGATTGCACTGCAACTCATCCCAGTGGCTGCAAATTTGTTCCATCACCTGCCTGTCCTTCCTGACATTTTTACTGCTCACTATCTTAGATTTATTTCTGTTTCCCCCTCCTCCACTCTATCATTCCGGTTTACCATCCCCCTGCCAAATTAGTTTAAACCCTCCCTAACAGCTCTATTAAACATTCCCGCTACGATATTGATCCCCTTAGGGTTCAGGTGTAACCCGTCCTTTTCGAACAGGTAATACATCCCCCTGAAGAGATCCCAATGATCCAAGAATCTGAAGCTCTGCCCCCTGCACCAGTCTCTCAGCCACGCATTCATCTGCCTGATCCTACTATTCTTGCCCTCGCTAGCACATGGCACAGGTAGCAATCCTGAGATTATTACTCTGGAGGTCCTGCTTCTCAGCTTCATTCCTAACTCCTGGAAATCTTGCTTCAGGACCTCCTCCCTTTTCCTCTCTATGTCATTGGTACCAACATGTACCAAGACAGCTGGCTGCTCGCTCCCTTCAGAATATTCTGATCCCGATTCGAGACATCCCGTACCCTGGCACCTGGGAGGCAGCACACCATGCGGGTATCTCTACCAGGCTCACAGAATCTCCTGTCTGTTCCCCTGACTATGGAATCCCCTATGACTACCGCATTCCTCTTCTCCCTCCTGCACAACAGCGCCAGGCTCAGTGCCAGAGACCCGGTCACCTTGCCCGTCCCCTGTCAGGTCATCCCCCTCCACAGCATCCGAAACGATATACTTGTTGCTGCGGGGGGCAGCCACAGGGGTGCTCTCCACTATCCGGGCATTTCCCTTCCCTCTCCTGACAGTCACCCAGTTTTCTGACCCCTGTAGCCTAGGGATGACTACCTCCCTGTAGCTCCTGTCTATCACCTCTTCATTTTCTCTAATAAGCAGTAGGTCATCAAGCTGCAGCTCCAGATCCCTAACACGGTCTCCGAGGAGCTGAATCTCGGTTCACCTGGTGCAGATGTGGCTATCAGGGAGGTTGGAAGTCTCCCAGGATTCCTACATCTGACACCCTGAACAAAGCACTAACCCTGCAGACATGCTACCTAATTCTACAGGAATGGAGCAAAGAAAGATAGGTCTACTCACCCACTTACTTCGCCAAACACACGAACTTCTAAAACCGTTAGCAAATGTGCCCTGCTGTTCCCCCGTCCGACGGGCCGATTTGCCAAGGGGAGAAAAAGAGTCGGTGCCTCGCTCTCGTCTCTTCCCGTTACCGGCTAAGCCCGTTGAGCCAAAGCCCTACACTCTGCTGCCACCCACTCCGCTGCCCGCTGTATAGGGTGGTCATCTTTTTAAACTCTTCGCGCTGTCCTGCGCCGTCTCGCCGTTCTTGTACGCAAAGTTTTTTACAGAACTGCCTTCCTTCAGAATTTAGCTCCCACACCTTTAGTCCTGTATTCATCAGCCTATTCCACACCGTCCAAATGTAATTCAGCAAAACCCTTGATGTCGATGATAGACCACACTTGGAGCATTGTCTGCATTTCCGGTTCCCGAATATGGGGAGGATGTCATTACACTGGACAGGAGGCTTCAGGAGGATGTTACCAGGACTGGGGGCTTGGGTTAAAAGCAGAGAGTGGATAAGCTTGGGCTATTCAGCTGTAGTGTAGGATGTTCAGGTATGATCCCTTGTCAAGGTAAATAATTAATTCGGAGCTTAAATAACGTTTCTTTTTCCAAGAAATGGGAGTACAGAACCAGAGGCCTCAGATTGCAAGTGAGACGGGAAATTTTTCTGACTGGTCTGTCGGGTAATAATCTCATAGAGAGGGAGGTTGGTAAGTGGAATTTGCCCTCAGACGCTGTAGAAACAGGTAAAAATAAACTATTTTAAAATAAATTTGGGCAGGTACACCGATGGGAAATGGTTAGAGGGATGGGGGGGGGGGGTGGTGCAAACACACACAAATGGACCATGCTCAAGAAGACATCTTAGTCTTGCAAATTGATGAAGTGGGCCGTGAGTTCAACATCCATCAAACCCTCCCAGATCATCCTCCTGAGGAATCTCACCCTGGAGTCTGTCTGTGAAGTGTTGATGTGACGTCACGTCAGAGGGCAGCTCAGTGCCACAGAACAGACAGACTAGGTAAGGACCGCAGATTTCAATCCTAAATGGGAATTTGTGCCTATTTCTGTGGACGTGTGTCACACTCTGATAGTATATCGTGTGTGTGTGTGTGTGTGTGTGTGTGTGTGTGTGTGTGTGTGTGTGTGTGTGTGTGTGTGTGTGTGTGTGTGTGTGTGTGTGTGTGTGTGTGTGTGTGTGTGTACTCATTGTGGTAAATATCCGTGTGGTGTGTATACACATTGAAGGAGAGTGTGCACATTGAAGAATTTGCATGTCATAGTGTGTCATCACATGTCTCGTGTGTGTTGACAATATGTCACACGGGATTGAGTTGTTTAAATGAATAAATGACTATCTCTGAAGAGATTGGTTTCCAGGTTACTGAGGGAAATAACAACGTACATTGCTGAGGCTCTGACTATAATCTGCCAGTCCTTCCTGTGCATGTGTGTGAGGGAGCTTTGCCAGGCCGGTTATGCTGTGTGTGCTTCTCCCGAGATGCAATCTTGACCCATGTCAATGCTTGTTGGTGTGTCCGAACTCATTCTCACAATGCTTCAATGTAGTGGTCTGATCACCATAAGACATAGGAGCAGAATTAGGCCATTTGCCTATCGAGTCTGCTCCGCCATTCAATCATGGCTGATCTTTTTTTTCCCTCCTCAGCCCCTCTACCTGGTCTTCTCCCCGTAACCTTTGATGCTGTGTCCAATCTAGAACCTATCAAGCTCTGCATTAAATACACACAAGTTCCACAAATTCACTAGCTGTTGGCTCAAATTTCTCCGCATCTGTGAGTAGAGACACAGAGCTATCAAATCTTCCTCGTATGATAACCCTTTCATTCCCGGAATCATCCTTATGAAATGAATCCTTTGCAATGCCAGCACATCTTTTCTTAGATGAGGAGCCCAAAACCTTTGATACCGTTCAGTCTTGAATCTATCAAGCTCTGCCTGAAATACATCCAACAAGTTCTGCAAATTCACCAGCCGCTGCCTCAAATTTCTCCGCATGATTTAAATAGAACCCCTCTATCTTGAGGCTGTGCCCTCTTGTCCTAAACTCCACCACCATGGGAACCATCCTTTCCACATCTACTCTGTCTAGGACTTTCAACATTCGAAAGGTTTCAATGAGATCCCCCCTCATCTTTCTAAATTCCAGCGAGTACAGACTCAGAGCTATCAAACGTTCCTCGTATGAAAACCCTTTCGTTCCTGGAATCATCCTTATGAAATGAACCTTCTGTAATGCCAGCACATCATTTCTTAGATGAGGAGCCCAAGTTCACAGCACTCAAGGTGAGGCCTCACCAGTGCCTTATAAAGCCTCAGCATCACATCCCTGCCCTTGAATTGAATGCTATCTAAAGCCCTTGAACTGAATGCTAACATTGGATTTGCCTTCCTCACCACTGACTCTACCTGCAAGTTAACCTTTAGGGTGTTCTACAGAATGACTGCTAAGTCCATTTTCATCTCACCCTTTTAGGTTTTCTCCCCATTTGAAAAAAAAACTGCACATTAATTCTACGACCAAAGTGCATGGCCATGCATTTTCCAACATTGTACATCACTTGCCACTTTCTTTCCCATTCTCCTCATTCAAGTCCTTGTCCAGCCTAACTGTTTCCTCAACACTACCGGCCCCTCCACCAATCTTTGTATCATCTGCAAACTTGGAAACAAAGCCATCTACTCTAGGACAAGAGGGTATGAATTCAGGATTGAAGGACGTCCTTTTAGAACTGAGATGCGGAAAAATTACTTTAGTCAGTGGGTGGAAAATCTGTGGAATTTTTTGCCACAAGTGGCTGTTGAGGCCAAGTCATATTTAAGGCAGCGATAGATAGGTTCTTGATTAGCCAGGGCATCAAAGGGTATGGGGTGAAAGCAGGGGAGTGGGGACGACTGGAAGAATTGGATCAGCCCATGACTGAATGGTGGAGCAGACTCGATGGCCGAATGGCCTACTTCTACTCCAACATCTTATGGTCTATTCCATCAGCTAAATCTTGATATACAGCGTAAAATGAAGGTGTCCTAACACTGACCCCTGTGGAACACGAGTCACAGCAGCCAACCAGAAAAGGATCCCTTTACTCTAATTCGCAGTTTCCTACCAATCAGCCAATGTTCTAACTATGCCTCTAACTTTTCTGTAATACCATGGCCTCTTAACTTGGTTACCACCTTCATGTGTGGCACCTTGTCAAAGGCCTTCTGAGATTCCAAATATACAACATCCACTGCATCCCTTTAATCTATCCTGCTTGTTATCTCCTCAAAGAATCCCAACTGATTTGTCAGGCAGGATATTCCCTTAATGAATATTTGGTTCATCTGCCGTCTCTTTATCCCGCGTTATTATATATCCGGCTTCATTTTCTGGCGGTCCTATATCCACATTCATCTCTGTTTTATTTTTTTACAAAACTTGAAACGCAATTTGATAGTGTTTGTTAACTTGTTTTACAAAGACAGGTGTGTAAAAAGGGCCCAAAGGATCTTTGGAGAGCAGAGTCAGCCCAACCACAACCTGTACCAGTTGCTACCATCCGGGATACAGTACTGCAGCATAAAAGCCAGAACCAACAGGCTCCGGGACAGCTTCTTCAACCAGGCCAGCAGACTGCTTAACTCATGTGGACCTAACTGTATTTCTATGTTATATTGACCAGCCTGTTGTACATACTATTCATCATAAATTACTATAAATAGCACATTGCACATTTAGATGGAGACATAACGTAAAGATATTTAATCCTCATGTATATGAAGGATGTAAGTAATAAAGTCAATTCAATTCAAATCGATTTCTTGTTTATTTTTCCCCTCCCAATCATTCTTTTAATTCCTCTCTGTAGATATTTAAAAGCTTCCCAATCCTCTGTCTTCCTACTAATTTTTTGCTTAGTTGTATGCCCTCTCTTTTGCCTTTACATGAACTTGACTTCCCTTGTCAGCCACGGTTTTACTATTTTGCCATTTGATTATTTTTTTTTTTGGAATACCTCTCTCATTCTCCCAGAAACTGACACCATTTCTGCTCTGCTCTCATCCCTACCAGGATCTCCTTCCAACTTGCTTTTGCCAACTCCTTTCTCAGATCACCGTAATTTCTTTTACTCCTCTGAAATACTACAATGTCAGACTTTACTTTCTCCTTATCAAATTTCAAGTTGAACTCAGTCCTGTTGTGAGCACTGCTTCCTAAGGTTTCTTTTAACTACTCACCTCTGGTTCAATACATAACAGCCAATCCAGTAGAGCTGTTCCCCGAGTAGGCTCAACCACAAACTGCTCTAGAAAGCCATCACATTGCATTCAACAAACTCACTCTCTTGAGATCCTTTACCAACCTGATTTTCCCAATTGACCTGCATGTTGAAATCTCCCATGATTATCATAACATTGTCCTTTTCATCAGCCTTTTCTATTTCTAGTTGTAATCGGTGGGCCTCAACCCACTGACTGTTGGGAGGCCTGTATATGACTGGTGTCAGTGGCATTTTTACTTTTGCAGTTCCTTACCTCAACCCACAAGGATTCAACATCTTCCAATCCTATGTCACATCTAGCTGCTGAGTTACAAGCAGAGCCACACCACCCCATCAGCCTTCCTTCCTTCCTCCGATACATTATGTAACCTTGAACATTCAGCTCCCAACTACAACCATCCTTCAGCCACGATTCCGTGATGGCCACAACATCATACCTGACAATCGGTAATAGTGCAACAAGATCATCCACCTTATTTCTCATACTCCATGCATTGAGATATAACACTTTGTGTACTGTATCTGCTACCCTTTTTAATTCTGCATCCCTAATGCACTGATACTCACCCTGCTGGCTGCAATTTTCTCCTCGCATCTGACCGCCCTATCTGGCAGTCTGACTGCACGCTATCTTTGCATTTTTACCATCAGTCCTATCCCTTCACTCCAGTTCCAACCCCTCCCCCCTCCAAATTAGTTTAAACCTTCCCCAACAGCTCCATCTAACCTCTCTGTGAGAATATTGTCTCCCTCAGATCCAGATGCAGCCCATCCCTTTTGAGCAGGTCTTTCCTCCTCCGGAAGAGACCCCGTTTATCCAAGAACCTGAATCCCTGTCCCCAGCACCATCTTCTCAGCCATGCTCTATCTGCCAAATTATCCTGTTTCTACCCTCACCAGCACGTGGCACAGGCAGCAATCCAGAAATTACAACCCTGGGGGTGCTGCTTCTGAGCTTTCTACCAAGCTCTCCCAATTCTATTTTCAGGACCTCTTTGCTTTTACTTCCAATGTCATTGTCCCCAAATTTACCAAGTTATCTGGCTCTTTTCCCTCCCTCTCTAAAATGCTACAGACACGATCTGAGATGTCCCTGACCCTGGCACCTGGGAAGCAACATAGCATTCAAATGTTCCCTTCACATCCATAGATTCTCCTGTCTGTTTCCCGAAAGATTGAGTCCCCTATCACTACTGCTCCCCTCTTCTCCCTCTGACAACAGTGAGAGTTGCCGATCCAGAAGGGGGAAGACCTGTGTCAGTCAGACACTGGACTCACAGGGCACAAAGGACTTATGTATTTTCCTGGCAATCCCGGTCACAACACTGATACCTGCTTTTATTCCCTGCAATACCGTGAAATCTGTATTAATTTCCCAACTCCTGTGGTAGGATTTATGACCCTGTGCTGGTGTGTCCAGGGATCTGACATCTCCAGCTAACCATGTGACAGTGATGCCTCCCCGTCGATGCCATTGATGTGGAATAAACTTCATTTTCCCTTCAGCCTATTGTTACAGCCAGTCTGTACATCAAATTATAACTTAAACAAGGAAAAAATGAATCTTTGTAAGTTTTACCTCGCTTAATAGCATCAAGTTTTTCTCTCAGCACTGTGTTCAACAAATAGGGGTGATCGAATTTTTCAACCGGTAGGGCTTCATCTGTCACCGACAATTCCTGGACATGGTCACTGATTCTGTAAATATTAAACTGCTGGTGATGAACTGGAATTTTGAACTATTTTACAAATCCATACAGGGTTTCAGTAAAGAGCATGTCCTACCTCCTTTTCCGACGAGCTTCTTCCTGAAATAAATAAAATCACCAATCTGATTAGACTTGGACTTACTGTCCACATCCTGAATTTCATCAAAATCATCACAAGGTGTTGAAAATTCCCACTCCCACAGTCACAAACACAAACCAGCAATACAGAACCACAGGGACAATTACTAATCTCAAAATTAGACCAATACTGAGAGGATGAAACTTACAGGAAAGACAGGACAGGCTGTGCATTTTCATCTAAATAAGGCATCAGAATGATAAAATGGAACAATTTAAGATTAGTGATGGATTTGATTGTGTGCTGTTGGAAATTGTACCTCGATTTATGGCGAACACTAGAGGACACAGGTGCTTGGAAGTAGTACAGAGGAGATGTAAGGAGTAAGTTTTTTAGAATGGGTGGAATGAGCTGAAGGTGGAGGCGGATCTGATAGGGTCTTTCAAGAGACTCCCACACAGGTACATGGAGCTTAGAAAAATAGAGAGCTATGTTCTATAGGTCAGTTGTTGAGAGCGCCCTCTTCTTTGTAGTGGCGTGTTGGGGAGGAAGCCTTAAGAAGAAGGACGCCTCACGTCTTAATAAGCTGGTAAGGAAGGCGGGCTCTGTCGTGGGCAAAGTACTGGAGAGTTTAACATCGGTAGCTGAGCGAAGGGCGCTGAGTAGGCTACGGTCAATTATGGAAAACCCTGAACATCCTCTACATAGCACCATCCAGAGACAGAGAAGCAGATTCAGCGACAGGTTACTGTCGATGCAATGCTCCTCAGACAGGATGAAGAGGTCAATACTCCCCAATGCCATTAGGCTTTACAATTCAACTGCCAGGACTTAAGAACTTTTTTTTTAAAGCTATTATTAATGCTTTTTGAGTTAGTGATTTAGATGCATATCATATTATTACTGAGTTAAGTATTGTATGTAATGAGTTTTTGCTACAACAAGTGTATGGGCCATTGGAGAAAAATGTTGAATTTCCCCATGGGGATGAATAAAGTATCTATCTATCTATCTATCTATCTATCTATCTATCTATCTATCTATCTATCTATCTATCTATCTATCTATCTATCTATCTATCTATCTATCTATCTATGTCTAACTCGAGGTAATTTCTAAAGTGAGTAGATGTTCGACACAGCATTGTGAGCCAAAGAGACTGTATTGTGCTGTAGGTTTTCTTTGTTTCTATGTTTCTATTTATGGAGAGACCTTCAGTCAAAGATAAAATGCCAGGTGGTTTTTAATAAATCCCACAAGAAATTTAGTGAGGAGGATGTGGAACTCAGTGCCACAGGAGTGGTTGAAGTGGAACATCAGAATTGAATGCAATGGGGAGGCTGGATAAACACATGAGGGGCCAGGGAGTTCGGGGCACTGTTGCTGGTTGTGGTGAGAAGGTGTCAGGAGGATTGTGCAGAAGGGAAATTGATAGAAGATAGACCGAATGGTCTGCTCATGACGGAGAATGGGACACAATCCCATGTAAAACTTATCCGAAAAAGTAGAGACAGTGAAAGTTTCTGTAATCTGATGGAAGCCAGATATGGAGGATAAGTCTGATGTGTGGGTCACATTCTTTATTCTCCCTGATTGACAGAGAGACCCTGAGACCCTCACACCCACCGCACCAGACACACTAACAGTCTGTGACTGGAACTGGGTGTTAATGAGAGTATTAAAGGATATTTAATGCGGTAATTAAGGACACAATCAGCAGCTCTGTGTTATGATCAGAGTAAATCTTTTCAGAAAAGATTACATTCTGTCCTGGGATGTACAGAAGCTGTGGAAGTCCAGTTTGGGGACAACATCAACTCTGAATAGATGCATCAATTGTCTGGTGAGAAACAGTTTACTGCCATTTGTAAATGCTGTGTGTAGGAGCAACACGTCTGTTTTCTGTCTGCATATCTTTTGTTGACCGATTAATTGCAGTTTAATTTACGATTAATTAAGCTGAAATTTCATCGCTTAAATATTGTATGTTGCTGATAAAGGATCGAATATCAATGTCCGATATTTAGAATGTCATTAGCGGAGTGATTGGAGGTTTGTCATGCAAGGAGAACAATCTGTGTGAGGTCACCAGCAGCGGCAATTGATTTGGTAGAATGGGCCACTGTGCTGTGTTTAATTCAAATATACCACTGTTCATTTAGTTCAATTTGAAAGAAATAAATTGAAATGTAATCCTTCACCTTGAGAAACATCACACTGTCTTTTTGATCCATCTGTTCCTTTAACTTAGTGATTTCCTCTTGAATAATCCTTATATTCTCTTGAATCTTAAGAAGATTTTTCTCCATTGGGTTGAGAATCCTCTTCTCTTCTTCCCTGAGATCCCTGAGTAAGCTTTGCTCTTTCTCAGTGATAATCTGGCGCAGTTCAGCAAACTGGGATGTGATGTGGGTCTGAACGCTGTGTGACTGTTCCTGTCGAATGAAAGTTGAAGATTAGTTTACTGCATTGCTGTGTTGTATTTCCTTATGACATAAAAGTGACCGTTCGGTCCATTGGGGTCCATACTACTTCTGAGACATTCCCGTCAACCCCTTTCCCTCACATTTTCCTGAAAATTATTCTCTCTCAGTGACCCATTAACTCCCAGCTGATTCACATCACTCTCCCCCATCTTCACAGGGTTAATTGTAATTAACCATTCATCCAGCATGTCCTGAGGATGTGTCTGAAACTGTCATGGTCACAGGGAGAGCATGCAAACTCCACACAGACAGCAGCAGAGGTCAGGATCGAACCCAGGTCACTGGAGCTGCGATACTCGGCTATTCTGCATTAAATGGAGCAAAACTCGACAGTAATATCAGAAATTCCGCTCAGGAAGCCTCACCCGAACTCCGGAAATCTTCTCTTTCTGTTGCTGCTCCTTTTCCTGGAAGTCTGATTTCTTTTTTGTGAGAGAGTCTAAGGAAGATTTTAGCTGATCCTGGAAGTCAGAGAGCGAAGGAAATAGAAACAACGATGCATCAAAAGAAACAGGTGATCAAACCCGATTATCACACAAAATGCCGGAGGAACTCAGTGAGTCAGGCAGCATCTATTCAGGGGAAATAAACAGTCGGTGTTTCGGGATGAGACCCTTCATTAGGACTGGGAAGGAATGGGACAGAAGCCAGAATAAAAAGGTTGGGGATGAGAACCAGCTGACAGGTGACGGGTGAGACAACATGAGGGGGAACGTGGGGGAGGGTGATGAAGTGAGAAGCTGGGAGCGGACAGGTGGAAGAGGTAAAGGGCTGGAGAAGAAGGAATCTAATACGAGAGGACAATCGACCATGGAAGAAACGGGAGGAACTGGGCTGTTTGCGGCCCTGAATGGTGACGAGGGAGGAGGTTAGGAATCAGGTGTAGCACTTGTCCCGCTTGCAGGTGTCGGTGCCAGGAGGGAGATCAGTAGGGAGGAGCGAGTGGATCAGGGCGATACAGGACGTAGAGCGCGATCCGTATCGAGAGCGGAGAGTTGCAGGGTGCGGAGGTGGGCTGTGGGACGGATAAGATGCTGGAATCCCGTTGAAGATGGCGGAAGTTGCAGAGAGTGATGTGTTGGTTATAGAGGCTCGTGTACGTAGAACAAAGGAGATGTGTTAAGTATTAAACTAACGTTCGTTTTACCTTGTAGATTTTAGCAGCTTCTTTAATCAGCATGAAGCGGTGCTCTCGGTGTTCCTGCGCAGCTGCACAGATCAGACAGATCATTGTCTTGTCCGTTTCACAAAACAGTTTCAGTTCTTCCTCATGTTCCTCGCAGTGAAGTTTACTTTCCTTCCCTTTCGGATTCAGGTTTAGATTTCGAAATTTTTCAGCCAGATTTGCTAAGGCCCGACTGGCCCTGAGGGTGCGGTCAGCAAACACCTCTCTACATTCCGGGCAGGAGTTTCGCTCCTCCCTTTCCCAATACCGTGTGATACAAGAGCGACAGAAGTTGTGTCCGCACTCCAGTGACACCGGATCGGTGAAGAAATCCAGGCAGATAGGACAAATTACCTCCTCGCTCAAACTCTCGGCCTGTCCTTTCGAAGCCATGTTAACTCCCAGCACTTCCTGATTCAGAATGCTTTTTACTTTCGGGGAGCTGCTGATCCCCTGCAGTACCGCGATTGTCCACTACGCGCGCTGCAGACTCAGGAAGTGAACAGGGTTTTGCTGGATGTGTTCAGTGGAATTTCTGGCCATTTCTATGTTTAGTGTGGGATTAAAAACACATTAAGTAGGCAACAGATAAGAAAACGCGGCCATGGACTGTCTAAGCCCGGCTACGAGCGGAGGAGGGTTGGCCGTATGGCCAGCAACCCCATCTCTTAAAAACCCAGTGTGACAAAAACGTCAGCTGAATCTCCAAAGGCCTCATCCCTGCGGTCGGAAGTACCTTCCCCTGGAAGACGATTGAAGTCCTGCGCTGAAAGGAGAAGCCATGTGCCCCCCTGGGGTGGTTCACTACTACAATAACTGTGAGGCTTCCTCAGCCAACCCGGTCACTCCCTGTCCAGTGTAGAGAATTCCTATAGTTCCAATGGTGTCCCTGTAGTCTGGAATGTGTCAGTCGGCAGCATTCCTGTACGACAGGGGTTCCCAAACATTTTTATGCCAAAGACCAATACCAGTAACCGTGGAACCCAAGTTGGGAACCCCTGCTCTCCGGAAATCTCGACGTGATGGCAGGCCGACAAGTTTCCAGCGTCTTTCCCCGAGTTGACGATCTTCCAGCAGCACTCGCCGTCCGTTTTCCTGCGCGTCCTGGGAACAGCCTGAGGATCAGTGAGCCTTATCTCACGCAGCTGCTGTGGCACAGGCCCTTGCATCTTTCTCCACAGATCTTCGCCAGCCCACAGTCCGCAAAGAGGTGAGTGACCGTCTCGTCTCCACTGCAGTAATCTCGGGGCAGCGCACTGTGGGAGTGATCTCCGGGCATGCAGCAAGGATCAGACTGGGAGGGGCCATCTCGTCTCCACTGCAGTAATCTCGAGGCAGCGCGCTGTGGGGGTGATCTCCAGGCATGCAGCAAGGATCAGACTGGGAGGGGCCCTCTCGCCGTCAGACAGGTGAGGTCTTGGTGCCTGTTGGTGAGATCTGGTGATGAGGCATTCTGCCAGATGGTCTGGACTGTCTACTCAGGGAACCACTCCACTGTGTCCATCCAGTCCTTCTCCTGCAGTGACTGCAGGACATTCCGTGTTGACCACTGTCTGTGTTTCTTGTGGTCAAAGCTGCTGGTCTGAAAGAACTGTCACCAATTTCATTAACACAAGGTTCACATGGAGAAACTTTCTGATTGAGACAGACACAGTCTCACAGGGTATTTACAGGGTAAGGACAGGAATGATGTTTCTCCTGGCTGGGCAGTGGAACCAGTGATCACAGACTCAAAATCCGTGATCACCTCAGCAGGACTGAGATGAGGAGAAATTTCCCCAACACAGTGCGGTGAATATTTGGAGTTTTCTCCACAAGTTTTCTAAATTAAACGGACATATTTTGGGGCTCGGCGATGTTGGGAACGTTGCAGGAAAGTGGCGCAGAGGTCAAAGATCAGTCATGTTCTGAGTGAGGGGCAGAACAGCGCAACGGGCCGAATGGCAACGCCCGCTCCTGTTTCTTATTTTCTAAATCACGAGTTTACCTTTGCGCCTTGTTCTCCCTTGGCCTTCAGCCTGTCGGATTGCACAGGGGAGCGGTGAGAGCTCCGGAGATCCATCAGCAGCCGCTGCGGTTATTTCATGTTCTTATTATTTATCCTGTTTCTCCATATTTGCATTTGCACAGTTTGTTACCTTCAGTTCTCTGGCTGATCTTTTACTGCCTGCTTCTGTTATGGTTACTATTCTATACTTTTTCTAAGTATGTCCACAGGAAAATGCTTCTCGGAGTTGTATGTGGTGACTTATCTGTACTCTGATAATAAAATTTACTTTGAAATTTGTGTTTCGGGGAACTTCCTTTGATTCTGAGAACAAACTGTGACTGACATCTCCAGCTCCCAGCAGCAGCCCGTCTTCACACACACAGCCAATCAGCGATCACCGCTGGGTGAAGGATTCTCTCATTGGCTGAGAGGTGTCAGTGGGCGGGACGCTGAGCGCCCGGCCGGGCCGGGGTTTGGAACCGGGACACAGTGAGGCCGGAGACCGGGAGCTGCGCCTCGGGTTTCGTCTGCACCACCGGCGGGTCGTGAATCCTTTCGAAGGCAGAGCTGAAGAGATTGGCGGAGATTCTGTGAGATGTTTCAGCGACACGGAGGGCGCCCGGCCTTTCCCCGCCGAGGATCGGGGCCTGTTGCCTGGAGTTGTCTCCCAGACCCGTCCCTTCCTGCTGGGAGACG
Organism: Hemitrygon akajei; assembly: GCF_048418815.1. Taxonomy (NCBI): domain Eukaryota; kingdom Metazoa; phylum Chordata; class Chondrichthyes; order Myliobatiformes; family Dasyatidae; genus Hemitrygon; species Hemitrygon akajei. The sequence continues at coordinate 476,274 of NW_027331969.1, forward strand.
GGAGCTGCCCTGCTCCCCTGTGCAATCCGAACGGCTGAAAACCAAGGGAAACTCGTGCTTTAGAAAATAAGTAACATGAGCATGTCTGGCCACTCGGCCCATTGCGCCTATTCCACCCTTTCCTCAGAATAGTCCTTTTTAAATCTTTTTATTGATTTTAAACAAACACAAAAATGAAACATGAATACAAAGAGCTTGAGAGTACATAATTAATAGGTGAAGGTATAAATACAAATAGATGATAATAACCTCCCAAACTCATAGTGGTTACAAAAAATGGAGAAAATAAGAAATCCTCCCCCAAAAAAAATGAAAAAAATCCTAACCTGCATGGGCCATTGCATTATATCAATTATACACAGTAGCGTCAATAACTCCGCACCTCCATTCAAATAATTAAGGACAATAAAAGTAAGGTTTAGGGAAAGTCAGTTTAACTCAAATGAATATGTTGAATAAATTGTCTCAATGTTTCTTCATATTTACCTGAAGGGTCAAAGACAACACTTGTAATTTTTTCTAAACTCGAGAAAACCACTGAAATATAGTTGGAGGACTAATTTCTTTCCAATTCAATAGGATAGATCTTCTAGCCATTAATGTAACAAATGCAATCATCCGCCGGGCTGGGGGGGGGGGGGGGGTGGGGGGGGATAAACGACTATTATCCACCATTGGTAAACCGAAAATTGCAGTAATAGGATGCGCTTGCAATTTGATATTCAGAGCTGTTGAAATAATACCAAAAATATCTTTCCAATAATTTTGCAAGCAGGGGCAAGACCAGAACATGTGGGTCAATGAAGCGACTTCAGAATGACATCTGTCACAGGTTGGATTAACATAAGAATAAAATCAAGTGAGTTTATCCTTGGACATGTGAGCCCTATGAACAACCTTAAATTGTATTCGGCATGTTTAGCACAAATAGAAGAAGAATTGACTAATTGTAAAATTTTCTCCCACTGCTCTGTGGGTATAAGACAGTGAAGTTCTTTTTCCCATTCCTTCTTAATTATTTCTGATACTCCTGGCTGGATTTTCATGATCATATGATAAATGATAGCTACTTAACCCTTCCGGCAAGGATTCAGAGATAGAATTTTTTTCTGTAATGTCCATTGGACATAATTTCAGAAAATACTAACATTCGAGAAATTTCTAACTTGCAAGTATCTAAAAAAAATGAGTTTTAGGCTGGATAGCTGTTCAAAGGACATAAAACTGTTATCTAAAAATAGATCACGAAAACATGTTATACCTTTTGTTTTCCATAACACAAAGGCCTGGTCCATAAAAGAGGGTTGGAAAAAGAAGTTAGATATAATAGGGCTTGATTATTCAAGCCAAAGAATTTACAAAATTGAAACCATATTCTTAATGTATGTTTAACTATAGGATTAGTTATTTGTTTATTCGGTTTAGATAAAGCAAAAGGAAGCGAAGATCCTAAAATAGAAAACAATGAGAAGTCTTGTACAGATTTACACTCCAAATTTACCCATTGTGGGCAAGGTACTATGATCGATTCTTGTGTCCAAAATATTAAATACTGAATATTAACTGCCCAATAGTAAAATCTCAGGTTTGGCAAAGCAAACCACCTTCCTTCTTAGGCTTCTGTAAATATTTTTTACTTAATCTTGTATTTTTATTCTGCCACACATAGGAGGATATTTTGGAGTCAATAATATCAAAAAAAGATTTAGGAATAACAATTGGTAATGCTTGGAATAAATATAAAAATTTGGGTAATACTATCATCTTGATAGTATTAATTCGACCAACCAATGACAGAGATAATGGGACCACCTGGTAACAAGTTGCTTGATTTGTTCAATTAAAGGTAAAAAATTAACTTTAAATAAACCCTGATGTTTCTTGGTAATTTTAATACCCAAATAAATAAAATGATCTGTGACAACTTTAAATGGTAAGTGTTTATAAATTGGAACTTGCATATTTAATGGAAATAATTCACTCTTATTAAAATTCAGTTTGTAGCCAGAAAAGCTACTAAACTGAGCAAGCAAGGATGAAATAGCAGGAATAGATCTCTCAGGGTCAGATATGTATAGTAACAAATCATCAGCATATAATGATAACTTATAAGTCCCTTACCCACGGGTAATACCAAAAATATTAGGTGATTCACGAATGGCAACGGCTAAAGGTTCCAAAGCAATGTCAAATAATAGAGGACTTAAAGGGCAGCCTTGCCTTGTACCACAGGACAACTGAAAAAAAGGAGATCTTTGATTATTGGTATGAACCGAAGCCAAAGGTTTATAATACATTAATTTAATCCATGATATAAATGTTAAGCTAAAATTTAAATTCTGCAACATATTAAATAAATATAGTCATTCAAATCTATAGAACGCTTTTTCAGCATCTAAGGAAATGACATTCTGGTATTTTAGATGAAGAAGTATAAATTACATTAATTAATTTTCTAATGTTAAAAGATGAATAGCAGGTTTTAATAAATCCAGTCTGATCTTCAGAGATAATTTGAGGTAATACATTTTCTAATGTAGTGGCCAAAATTTTGGTAAAAATCTTAGAATCCGTATTCAGCAAGGATATTGGCCGATAGGATGCACATTCAGTGGAGTCGTTATCTTTTTTTAAGAATTGGAGAAATGGAGGCATCATAAAAAGATTGTGGTTATTTACCTACGGTTATCGCATCTTTAAAAATTTTACAAAGCCAAGGAGCGAGTATAAAAGAAAAGGATTTAAAATATTCAGCAGGATAACCGTCCGGACCAGGAGCTTTCCTTGAATTCATTGAAAAAGGAAGTGGGTTCCCCTTTCCAGACCCTGCCCGGGGACTTGTGCCACTCCTCAGGGTTATATATGGAACCTCTCGGACGGGGACAGGGAGTGGGTTCCCCTTTCCAGACCCTGCCCGGGGACTTGTGCCACTCCTCAGGGTTATATATGGAACCTCTCGGACAGGGACAGGGAGTGGGTTCCCCTTTCCCAGGCAGACGCCCGAAGGTGACCGGGAGCCACCAGAGGGGCTGATGTAATACAAGCCATGGCACGGTGGGTCACTGAGGTAAGGGAACCCATTTGAATGACAGCCCGACTTCCTGCGGATTTTGGTGAATTTACCCGATAACTACAGAAAAAAGGAGAATCCCTTGCGTACTTTATAGCTCGTTTTAAGGATACGTGAGAGTCCAATGCCGGCAAACCCCTGGACAGATCAATTTACCATATATTCTGATGAATATGGAGCGCAATTGACTCTTTAAAGGGACTGGGGAAAAGCGAGAGTGTGCACAGAGAACCGGTAGTGAGGAGATGGAGTTCGGGTCCTGACGAAGAACCCAGAACGGGTGGCAGAATCGTGCAGATGGTGCAGATGAAGAGGACACTTGGCTGAGGACAGAAACGGGGTTTGTAGAAAGAGGGGACATTGGGCCAGAGATTGTCGCACTGCAATCACAGACAAGAATAATAAGGGGCAGGAAGAGAGCCAGGATCACAGTAATACTCGACAGAGTACCACATTTACTCTCCACAATCCCTTTGGTCCCGGATAGGGCAGGCTAGGGGGGACGGATGACAGTGATACTCGACAGAGTACCACATTTACTCTCCACAATCCCTTTGGTCCCAGATAGGGCAGGCCGGAGGGGACGGATCACAGTAATAATCGACAGAGTACCACATTTACTCTCCACAATCCCTTTGGTCCCGGATAGGGCAGGCCAGAGGGGACGGATCACAGTGATACTCGACAGAGTACCACATTTACTCTCCACAATCCCTTTGGTCCCGGATAGGACAGGCCAGAGGGGACGGATCACAGTCATATTCGACAGAGTACCACATTTATTCTCCACAATCCCTTTGGTCCTGGATAGGGCAGGCCAGAGGGGACGGATCACAGTAATATTCGACAGGATACCACATTTACTCTCCACAATCCCTTTGGTCCCGGATAGGGCAGGCCAGAGGGGACGGTGATACAGGCGGCTGTGATCAGGCTCACCACACAGGCAGGCTCTTTTCTCACTGCTGTAATCAGGTAGAAGGTGCAAGAGCCTCAGGACTCGCCCCACCAGGGTCAGGAGCAATTACTACACCTCAGCCATCAGGCTGTGGAACAACGCAGGATAACTGCACTCACCTGCTGTCCATAGAGATGCTCCCACAGCAAATCATCGTACTGGGACTGTCTCAAAATGAGTGAAATAAGAGGTGGTTTGTCTGAGACAGATCACATTCCTGTCTCAGAATTAGAGAAGTACAATCTCACAGGATATTTACAGCGGAAGGGCTGGAATGATGTTTCCCATAAGGTGTGGAACCAGCGCTCACAGACTCAAAATCCGAGGACAACTCGGCAGGACTGAGATGAGGAGAAATTTCCTCACCCAGAGTGCAGTGAATCATTGCAATTATCTCCACAAGGTTTCTAAATTGAGTGGACATATCCTGGGGCTCAGCGGTGATGGAAAGTTGCAGGAAAGTGGTGCTGAGGTCAAAAGTCAAGCATGTTCTGTTTGAAGGGCAGAAGAGGTGCAAGGGGCCGAATGGCCACACCTTCTCTATTTCTTATTTTCTGAAACACGGGTTTACCTTTGTTCCTCACTGTTTCTTGGCCTGTCAGATTGAACAGGGGAGCGCTGAGAGCACCGGACATCTATCGGCAGCCGCTGCGGTTATTTC